>NW_020837979.1:2490973-2520031 GCF_003676395.1 Aethalodelphis obliquidens | reverse complement strand
GTGATGGAGATGGTGGTGAGGGTGGTGGTGGTGATGGAGATGGTGGTAAGGATGGTGGGGGGGGGTGGTGATTAGTCAAATCCCAGAAAATGAATTAAACACTTGAACTCACATATCAGAGATCTGAAAGGTCTCTACCTATCTTCTCTGAGTCTTAGCTTCCTCACCCATCAATTGTTGATTAATCTGATCACAAAGATGTTCTTTGATAAAGACTTGAAAGGCACTTTCAAAAGAAAGAAAAGAAGTGGAGTTTAAGCAACTGATTAAGAGGTGTATTTCTCTCTGTGGGTGACTTTCTATTCCTCACTATTATTTTCATTCTAATCATTGTTACTGAAAGCATTCCAAAGTATCGTAAGAGTCCAAGGATGCAGAACAGTCAATGCATAGAGACTGTTGTGGAGACACGTGACACTTTTTTAGCAAGGCTCGAAAATGTCTGGGGCAGAGAAATGCACACTGACAGTGCTGATTACAGTAAATATAGAGCAATCCCTCCCCTGTGTAGATTTGTGTAATCGAGGAGGAGGTCGTCAGAGGCGGTTTATTTACATTTCTCTTCCCCTCCTTCTACGCTCAGAGTAGGATTGAATGGCCCCAACTACTTTGAAGTCAGGCATGGTCACATGACTTTTTTGACCAATGAGATGTGAGGAGTGCCAGGTGGCTCTTCTGGGCAGAAGCTGTAGAAGCCAGGGCAAGCTTCACCAGGTCCCCTTCCCACTGCTGTGGCACGTGGGGGACCAGGTACAGAGAAGGGCCCCAGCACCCTGAGTCCCTAAATATCTACAGCTGGCGGATACCTCTTCCAGCCCACAATGGACAAGAAATGGAATCAAGAAACAGACCTGCAATACACATACACACATACATACATACATATATATATATATATTTAAATAACTGAATCGCTTTGCTATACACCTAAAACTAACACAATATTGTACTATATTTCAATTAAAAAATTTTTTTAATTAAAAAAAGAAACAGACTTTTTGCTGTAAAGCCACTGAGATTTTGATGGTTTTTTTCTACCACAGCATAACCTTCTCTATCTGAACAGATACAACTAGCAAAGAGCCAAAGGAAGAGAGTTTAAAGTCACTGGTGGTCATGTGGGAAAGAAGGAACCTACATGTTTCTGAGACTAAACCAAATCCTCAAGGCTCTGTTATCAAATCACTAACTCTGAGGCATTTAATCATTCCCTAGAAAAGGTCTATCCTAGCAAAAAGTGCCCAGGAAAAAGGTATAACATGACCTGCAAGCAATTGGAAGTCACCGTAATCCACACGGACCGCAAGGTAATTTGGAGTCTCTTTAGCTGAGCTCTGTTTCCAACAATAAAGCACCTTTGCACCACTGTCCACCAGACAGACCCAGATTGCGTCTCATCTGCAGAACTGTTCATTTAAAGACTGCACTGCTCAGGATATAAGCCTTCTTAAGGAACTCTACTTTTAAGAAAACTAAGTCTCACAAAATTAGTACATTTCCTCATTCAAAGTGAGGTGGCACATGTGAAAAGCCATCTGTGCCCACCCTCCCCTCCACCCCACAAACTTCCCCACCACCCAGAGCTGCAGCTCTGCATGAAAAAATCTAACACATGCAAAGCATAGAGGCTCTTTGAAAATCTGGCCCAGTGTGTGCCTTCTATGTGAGTTGCCGTCTTACAGAGTCTTGCCAACAACAGCAAAGAGGAAAGAAAAGGAAAGGTTTTCTTTTCTCTGAACTTGGGAATGAAACATAAAACTCCTCTTTTCTATGAGGCTGAATGGCTCCAATTTTCTACACTCAGGACGACCTTTTTGTCCCCATTACCTTCATAATATCCACGTGGCTTTTTAGTGGGCATTTCTTTCCTCCCAAGTGAATCATATGGCAACAGTGGCCCCACGAGGGCCACTGTTGAGAGCACTGGAGTCCTCAGCAGCCCTCAGGGTCATTGTAAAGATGAAGTGAAATGGACGATATGAATATACTTCGAAACACTAGAAATGTTACATTCACAGCATTATTTCTCCCATCACATCTAGCGTGTCTGCTGTGTCGAACTTACAGGCTTTAAGTTTTCTGCAACCTCTAAGTACAGAGGGGATTAGCATACACTGGAAATGCTGCGAGTACACAAAAACCCTATGAGTTGGGTGTTATTATCTTCAAAAATGCAGAGAGGCACAGAGAATTCAGTGTTTACCCAAGGTGACACCAACAGTGGCAAGGGGAGAGCCACGGACAGAACCCTGACTGTCTGTCTGTTGACTCAGCGTGTACACGGTGTGATGTCCCACCTAGGGTGTCTTCCTGGGACCAGCCAAGTCTGTTCCAAAAGGATGGGTGTGGAGGCACCATCTATTTAGCCGATGAGAGGCTGTCCTAAACTGCCCATGTGAAGTGGGCTTGGCGGAAATCTCCACGATGGAACCAAAGCCCACCGGACAACCAAGGACTCACCAAGGCAAGTGAGGAAGAAAGACAGGATCTGTGCACATAAGAAAGAGGAAAGGACTGAGCAACTGTGGAAAAGAAATTAGGGAGCAAGTCCACCTACAAACTAAATGAAAACTACAAAAACTAGTTGTCTGTCAACACAGATTGGTTTGATATTTCTAATAGCTTGGGAAATATCTATGTGAAGAAGACAACATACCATATCCATAAAAGCAAAGAGAACAGGAAAAGATAAGGATGCAGGGATAAAGGGCGGTCAACAGATGTCTATGGGACATTGAGAGGGAAACTTGATGGTGGGGCAGAGAAGAAATCCAGCAATATCACTGGGAAAGAAGGGAACCACGGAGCAAAGCAAAGAACAGCGAATGTGGGCATGGGAGATTGATTTTAAATATTAAAAAGAGGATAAGGACAAAAGGGAAGAAAATCCAAGGAGCAAAATGGAAAAAAGTAAATAAACCTAAAACTGAGGGGTTTGAAATGGCCAAAACTATTTCTGCATAAAAGTATATACACACTGCCTCCTTAGAAAACAAGTTGAAACAGACGTCAGAGGCACTAGAAACATCATCAAGGGCCAAATCATCTGACTCAGGTTAAGAATGCCGATAAAACCATCAGCTACTTAAAAAAGCATAACCGAAAGAAGAGAAAGGAAAGCCTTTTAATATTCAAAACACATGCAGGTTTCTAAAACAGATTTTTGGTGTAAACCTCCAGGTTTCTAGCTAGTCTTTTTCTCCACTTACTTTCCTACTTTATGTACCCAAAAATGGACACGTTCATCTCAAATAATTGACAAAAATGTTTGCAATCTCTTTTTTCACTTCTTTGCAAATGGCATCACAAGATAGTCATCATTTGGGGAGGCACAGCCCTACTCCTTTATAGCATTCTTTGATTTTGATCTACTTGAAGCATCCCATTTATTTTTTTAACTTAGCTCTAATGAATTTGTTTACTGAGTTAACTGGTTCACCAACTTAACTGGAATTTATAGCTGAATTATCACTCATTTCAGTCCACACAGGCCAGCTGTTTAAGGACATAGACACACGATGCGCTTTCCTCAATAGTAATTAATTTGCAGTGCTTCCTCACTGCAGATCAGTGGCAAAATGGTTTTTCTTAAATTCTGGACCTATAACACGAATCTTCAGTATTGCATAGTGAATGTCCATCCATAAATTCCCAAATTTGAAGGGATAACTTAATAGCCCAGGCCACTTTATCTACATAATTTAGTAGCCCACGCCTTTTCTTATGAAGAATCATACCTTTAAAAGGCACACTTCCTGATCTCTTTTAATCATCTTTTCCATCAGAAAAAACCTTCCTGGTTGATAACATGAGGAAAAGCGGAAACTTAAGACCATGTATAGTATTCTTAGAACAACTAGTAAGTAAAGGAAATATTTTTATATTTAAAATGATAATGCTTTCCATCCTAGAATGCAAAATATAGTTTAGGAAACTGTCCTGGTCATTTTTGTAATCTCACGGTGGTGTTTTGTAAATAACTCCTAGAGAAGAATCATAGAGATTTCTGGCCTCAGTGCCTTCACTGGAGAGAAGTGAGGTGGCTGAACAACGATATTTTTCCCCATCCAGGTGCCTGTTTCATATTTACTTAGCAATACTGCTCTGGAATTCACAGACATACATAAATAAGGTTCAAGAGACAGAAGAAAACATTCTCTAGGCAGACCCCAGACTAGAAACCCCAGCAGAGGATCTCAGTTCTCACCTGTGCAAATGCATAACCTCCCCAAGGTGGAATTCCATCCCCAGTCTGAATCATGCTATCCAACCCCCAAATTACCATTGTAAACAAATGAGGTTTCCAAATCAAAATAAGGTAGGTGCTTAAGTACAGCAGGATCGCCCAGGACTTAGGGAAGGGACTTGGGAAAGTCTGAATAAGGTGCATCACAGGGAGTGTCAGAGATCTTTTTTCGTTTGTTTATTCTCTGTCACCTTCCATTTCAGGATCTCCCGTTGAAAGGAGGTAACGATCCTTTCAACCTGTAAGGCAGTTTCTTCTAAGGAGCTGTAGACACACTTTATTTCACTTCTTCTTGGAATTCAAATAGTGTTAACGCCTACGAATGTTAAACAGATACACTGTTGATGGACGGGGTTATACTGAACCTAAACCAGCTAATGTCATCGACAGCACGCCCTTCAGTTTTACTGTGGTTGCTTTATCCGTGCGCTCAGAGGTTTTCCCATGAGAATATGCCAAGGTAGAAAGCTCAAATGTCACTTAGCAAAGCCCGGCGTGCCTGCTCTTCCCTGTGGCACAACACGGAACTCCAGGGGACAAAACTTGGTCACTCAGATCTCTTCCAAGGTAGACAAAATGCCGTCGAACGTTGGCAGTCTTTTATTTTCCTTCCTTCCGGAGATGAAAACATGACATCACTGCCCAAACTGACTCGGACCTCCCACCTCCTAGGGTTGCCTGGGACACAGGCTGAATCAAAGCATCTTTCCATCAAGGTGAACAACGGTAAGGGGCAGAGCCATAACTCAATTGCTTCAGAAGACATTCAGTGCAGGGTGTAGTTCTGCTTTTGACAATGCTTTGGAACATTACAGTTATGATCCTTTAGAAAGAAATACATTTTTGTCTATTTCCTCATCGAAATTTGGTCTGTGATATTTCAATCCTTAATCATGTCTCCTTTTTTTATCATTTCAATTGGTCATGAAAAATTCTGTCAACCATTAGAAAGACGAATTAATAGTAAATAAATCCCAAGGTGCCCAGATTTCCTAGTGTCGTTAGGATACATCACAATGTATGTGATATTTCAGACTTCATATGAAGTTAATGACCACAGACATCTCGCTAGAGGACCCTTTCAAACCACCCCCCGGAAAAATTGTCTCTTGTGGGGGTTTGAACTCAGAAAAAGTCATCACCTCTTGTTGTATTGAATGAGTTGTTAATAAATCTGCAATACAGAAAAATATCTGGGGAACGAGAGGAAAGAAAGGTGGGGTGAGTGCCAGCCTCTGAGGTTGGAATCTGGTGTACAGCATGCGTGTGGAGTTAGCCCACACTGTCATAATCCATCTTAAGGGCTCAAAAATAAATAAATACACCTGAGAGAATCTGTCCAACAAATACCTCTCAAATTAAGAATTTTTGCACAATAGATCACATCAGCTTCGGAGGTTGGGTCTACATGGTACCATAATCACTAACTACAAAGTGAAAATTTTAGGAAGCCTTCTTGATGTTGGAGCTACGCCATGTGAAATATATAGAAATTGAGAGTTACCATATTGCCTGAGGCCAGCGGTGCCCATTACCACAATATTCTACTTGGTAAAGGTGCGTCTCTCCTAGCTGACCACATTGCCACAACCTGGTGAGGCGCTCCTCTCCCAGGGCGACCGCTGGAGACGCCACACTCACTTTCTTCATTTGCCCAACTCCAAGGAATTCTCTCTGACCTTGGGATTGAAATATCAAGCTGAACCTCTTGGAATTTATCATCAGCCTGGCATCCGTGCTCAGCAGTAGAGCCTCTGAATTCAAAACAGGACTGTTTCCTGGCTCAGAACTCCAGCTCCAAATTCCTTAGGCTCAAAACTGATGGGAAAACAGATCTTCAGCATTCTTCTGATTTAGAAATCATTCAAACTGACAACAGATAAGAAATTGACAAGGAGATGAGAAACCCTTCACTTACATAGCTGTCTCTTTTTTCCTTCTACATAGTAAAGAACAGAGCATCCTTAACCCTGATTTTCTCACTTCTCTCAGTTTAAAGCACAGCCCATAACATTAATTAAAGTGTGTGTGTGAGCTGCAGGGTACAAGTTATATTTCATATGCTGTACCACATGGCATTCTAGAAGAGTTGTACAATTTGTAGGTGTGCTTTTTTCCCCAGCTTTGCTATGTATGCAGCCCTGTACACTATTCAGCACAGTCTCACCTAGACTTCATGCAGAAACTCCACAATTACAACCTAAAAAGGAACGCAGAGGATAGAACAGATGCTGAGGGCACTGGTGGCTGAAGCATTTAGGCAGATGGAGGTAAGTTTCTGCCTGGAGAATGCTGGTGTTGGAAAGGGCATCTAAGATTATCTGGTACAATCCTTTTACTTCACAGGTAAGGCCTGCAGAAGGTGGGTCCAACAGCTAGTAAGGGGTAACCCCAAGTATTTCTTCTGAGTCTAAGTTTTCTACTACACCAGGGCCATATCTCTTTGAGATACAAATGAAAGTTAGGTCTTTTCCAAAGGGGGAAAAAAAAAGATGATCTGCATATCTACACACACCAGTGTTTGCATAGAAACTCAGGAGGGTCACAGAGCCTCTGAAGCCTGCCTCTGGATGTTACCCGGCCCATGGTCCCCGGGTTACGAACTCCTATACCTGAAGAAGCAAGTTTTCTTAGTAGAAAGTCCTACTTTCAACCCCTTTCAAAACTTATCTCCTCTAGAATAGAAACTAGAGTTCATGATGTAATCTGTAAAATTCAGGGAGAAAGCAATCCCAACAACTCAAATAGATGAATTGAGCCCTAATCAATATTTCCATATTTCTAACATGTGTAAAGTAAAAAAAAACGCCTAAGAGAAATTTAAACCTACATGTATTTTACTACCGATTTCACATATGGACGTGGAATATCGTTTCTCCTAATATGGAGATGGCTCAGCAGTATTTAAATGATTCCTTATTCCAAGTCATGTAAATATGCACCAGATGTATCTTTTGTAAATGTTATGTTTTTCAACTTCTCAGCATTTGCAAGTAGTTGAAAGCTATGTCAAGCATGCTTTAATGGGGCATAAAAGTGTATTGTATTCAAAGAGATGGCACAGCTCTGTAATAGGTGAAAATACAAATGTTGTCAATGGATACATTTTCATTTTATTGATTTACACTGCATAATAGCATGCCCTGTAATCTCCTTTCCATGCAAGTTCTGTATCAATTGAAATATAACTAGACATTTAAAAATCATGCTTACATTAATGGATCCTCAGGATGACAGAAAATTCAAAACACAGAATTTTATGACTAGAAGGCAACTCAGAGATCAAGTAAATCCCATGCCCTGATTTAATAGACGAGAAACTGAGACCAGAAAGGTGGCACGAGGGAGCCACGCCACTAAGCTACTTGTGGCTTTGTGCATGAATTTATACACCCCTGAAGATACGGAACCTTCCTGAGTTCTCTATACTACCTGCCTCTTGACTATCTAAACCAAAAATAGAAGGAACAGCAAAACATATATCACCTATTGATTTCCTGCGACTTACTGAGAAGAAGCAGACGTGATCTATATTTTGCAAAGTGTCAAATTATCTTATGGGAAGTAAACATAGGAAGTAAAATGCCAATTGCTAGCATTAAAAATTGTCAAAGAATATCATAACACTTTTTCACCAATGTAAAATCCTAACGGACTCAAGATTAGCTTTTTCATTTTTAAAACAAAAGATAGTGTAGTGAATTCTTTTCAGAACATTTTCTTGGAGGTTAGATATTATATCAAAGATGTTTAGGAAATACATTCAAGTCAGATGTAGTTGATAGTTCATCTTGAAAAGAGTGCCTTTTTAAAATAAAAGTTAACATAGATTGATAGCTTATTGTAAAACTCTTTTTTTATTCTTTTCCTCTTTTTTTGCTGTGGAGAAAGCAAACCCTAGCTCACGTCATGACTTCCTAACATCACTAAACAGAGTAAGCATTTGAGGGTAGGTATCAGTATATGCTGACCTCACCTGCCTCATTTTCCCCAAATTAGTTTCCCCGTCACATATTTTTATAAACTGTCGCAAATTCTTTCTTGGAATGAGGCAGCATATTAATTAACTAATAACTAATTAATAACTTGGTGAAAGTCATTTTCTAAAAGCCAAGTAACCTTTTCACTTTGACCTTTACAAATGACATCTTGCCCTTTGGGGACCCGTGGCAGCAAGGAAGATTTCCTTTGGAATGAAATCATTGCAGAGCTTTTTTCAACCTTGATGTCACGGTCACAAGTGGAGCACCTGTGTTTCTCAGGGTTCCACAGCCGACTCTATCTCCTCTTGGACCCCAAACAAAACCCCATCTTTTCCCTCTCGCCGGGAACCAGGCTTGCACACTCTGCTCCGTGGCCCAGATTCAAGGCGCTCCCCGGGGAGGCACAGAGTCCAGCCTTGCTGATTGATCCCGGGCTCGCCTGAAACAGCTCCTTTGTCTCCGAATGATGCCGGATCGGTGAGAAGGTTAAAGACAGTGGCTCTGCCTGTGGCTGCAAGGCATCCGCACGGTCCCTGCGAAGGTGTTTACGGGCTGAGCCGAGAGAGGAGCAGAAGCAGCGAAGCGGCCCCGCGAGCTCCTCCGTCAGCCTGGAAGAAGAGACATCTCCGGACTCAGAGCCAACATCACGTTTAGGGATGGCCCTTCCCATCAGTAGGTTAACCTCCTCCCCAGGGTGCTCGGATACAGAGGAACAGACACACTATTGTTGTCTATTTAGTGCAAGGTTTATAGATACACACGCATGCCCCTTAACCTGCCATGCCTCAGTGTTAATGGGGCATCCAAACCGAATTGTAATACTCATTTCTGGTGAATCCGTGAAGTCTTACGGAGCCTTATTCTGCCCTCATGATCACGGAGGGCTGGGAGACGGGGCTCAGTATGGTACTACTGTACACAGAGGTCCCAAGAGCCTTTACCATCCTGTTTTGTTTTTTTTGGTTTTTTTTGGGTTTTTTTTTTTTGTTTTTTTTTTTTGCGGTACGCGGGCCTCTCACTGTTGTGGTCTCCCGTTGTGGAGCACAGGCTCTGGACGCGCAGGCTCAGCGGCCATGGCTCACGGGCCCAGCCCCTCCGCGGCATGTGGGATCTTCCCGGACCAGGGCACGAACCCACGTCCCCTGCATCGGCAGGCGGACTCTCAACCACTGCGCCACCAGGGAAGCCCACCATCCTGGTTTTGACGTGAGACTGCTGGGGACGCTGCACTCACGAATGTCACAGGACAGCTTTGCAAGCCAGCACAGAGGTGGCCCCAAAGAGGGGACATCTGGGGATCTCCAAGAAGGGGAGAAAGCAGCAGGGTCCCAGAATTTGCAAAGCAGTAAAGCATCACTAGTAAAAGCACCTTGTCTCCAAGAGACGTGACCAAAGTTCAGAACTGGGTACCACCACTCCGGGACCTTGGGCAGGTAACTTAGCCCCTGGAAGCCTCGGTTGGCTCATTTGTCCAACTGGGATACAGGCTGCATTTCAAGGGGTGTTTAGAGGCTTAACTAGGACAATGCACACAAGGTCCATGTTTCAATACCTGGTACATGGTAAGTCCTTAGTAACATGTGGTTCTTATTATTACTGTTGTTGTCATAGAAATTCTCTTTTGAGTCTTTATATGCTTGAAAACGAGAAAAGATTTGCTTGGAAGAGCTCACCTTTTCTCATCTTCCCCAAATCAGAGATGAACACAAGCTGATGAGTCCTGGTGGACCATTCACCCTCCAGCCCATGCAGAGGAGTTCAAAACGGAAGAGAGAGAAGAGGGGAGAGAGAAGAGGGTGGCCAGGTCCCGGGTTAGAATCCACTGTTTCCCATCAGCAACAGCTTTGGAGTCCAGCCACCTGCATCCCCAAGCGTGGCTACCTCGCTCCCATGACAAAGCCCAGGCGACGGTGGCAAGAACATTTTCAGAAGGACAGAAGGACCTCATAGGTTGACACTCTACCTGGTCGCCCTCCCAGTTTACTGGGAGGACAATGGAATCCCGGCTGTTTCAGTTTTCTGAGGGCAAGAGGGGAAACCCCACCAAACCTGAAGCGCTGGTACCCAGGTGTCTGTCGGAGGTTGGGCGTGGAGAGTCTGTACCTCCAGCGGGCGCACGGCGCATGCTCCATAAAGACCACACCCTCGCGCAAATTGACTGCCAACGGTGGTTTCTTCCACATCACCTACTCCGCTGCCACCCAAGCCCTCCTAAGTTTCTCCGACGCCTTGGGAAACCAATTCAATGCTTCCCTACCCCCACTGTATACCTATAACATCTTTAAAGCATAAGGCTTGGCACAAGAAAATTTAAAAATAGACAACTCTACATTTGATGCTAAATGCATGTATCCCTTAGGAAAATGTATATGAAACTTTTCCCCTCTCCACAAAAACCAACTTAGCTTTTAACCAGCGCCACCGAATTGACTGCAGGCTAAAATCAGCTCATGGACACAGCCAAAGCCGGTCCGGCATTGACTTCTAAGAGCCGGAGGGCAGAGCGCATGCGTGACTGTGTCCGGTTTCCTATGAACATGAGCAACTTACTTTACTGGTACTGCAGCAGGTCACACACACACACACACACACACACACACACACACACCACTTAGAGTTGGGTCTGGTGGGCTGGTCCTGTTTAATAGAGAGGGGTGAGCTCTGTGTAGACTGAGGAAGGTAAAAAAGTAAGGACGTGCTCAAGCCCATGCTCTTTGAAGGGTAATTCATGTTGTTGCCGTTGATTTTTCGTTGTCCACTGATTTTACTTCCAGGGCAGCTCATCACACTGGGCCTAGAGCCTCACAAATGAGACCTTTCCTTCTCGCGAACACAATGGTTGCTAATGTATCCAATTCACCGACGTCAGTACTTCACAACAGCACTATTTTCAAGATGCTTTTATATTTATTAGAAACGATATTTTTTTTAATTGCATCAAAACTCTTTTGATGGCTTGGGTTTGGGGTTTTTTTGGGTTTTTTTTCCTTTCTTTAAGGACCCTGCATTTGGGGTTAAGGGCAGTAAACAGTAGCCAGTCCTGATTGGACAACAGCTGTTTCTTTATGGGAACCTTACTTGCCAAGTAGCTGGACAGCAATACCCATTTGGTATTCATGGGAAGTACTTGCTGAACAATAATGACAGTAATTGCCTCTGATTCTTGTGTTTACAACACTGCCAAAGTATCATTAGGGCCTTATTTATAGATAATAATGCTTATTAATCACAAGTATTTGAATTTTGGAATGTATTAGATTAATATTCTTTTGTACCTCAGTTCTGTACTAATGCTGTGAAAGACATTTACTGAATGCAACTCATTGGGAATGCTTATTTTGAGCTGCAAAATAATGTGTGTAATTTGCAGGTGAAAGATAAAGAAATTACATGGCTACCTCTGAACAGCCTCCACCATGATCAATGGCCAACATGGAAAATTAGGCCTTAACTCTAAAATGAGAAAAAAAGGAAGCAAAATAGATATCCCTAGAGGTATTATTTCCAAAAAATCTTGTAAATTCTTATGACAGGAGAACTTCCCAATAATAAGTCTATTATCTTGTTTTGCCATAAATCTTCAGTGGATGGCATTATTTCATTGAAAAGGGTCTGGGGTGAGAAATAATGAGTGATTCTGTAATAATTCTGCGTTGTGTAAGTTTTTGGAGGCTCAAGGGAAAAATAGGGTAGTATGACTAGACTAGTAATTGTAAATAGCAAAAGTACAATCTTAGGTTTAACTGCCCAGTTGTTAAATATCCTTCATTCACTTATTCATTACATTTTTCTAGATGTTTACTTTCTGTGCAAGCAAACATTAAAGCTCTAAGTATTTCCCTATTTTTAGGCACATCTAGAAGTAGGAATCATGAAAAATGTCAAAAGATTATCACACTTTTTCATAATTTCTGTTAGTGTAAGAAAACAACTTTATAAATAAATATAAAGCATTACTCACCTATAGTTTTCACCTGGCCACTCCCTCTTGTTATTATAGCAAATATGAAATGAGCAATATTTTTTGTCTGGCATACATTTTATTTGTTCTTGGAGTAGCTTATGTGTTACAACAATATTTCAGTTGTTTAATTAGATGAATGCAAAATGTAGTGACATCATTTTCCAGAAATTTTTGAGAAAGTAAGCAAAGCTCATTAATATAGATTCTAGGTACTATTTTTAAAATAATATTTGCAACTAGATATCTTTTTAAAAATCTCCTGTAATTAAGGTTTACTAATGTTCTATAAACTAAACCCAAATCTTATCCTACTCTACCAAAGACTACTTTAAAATAGTCTATGGACTAATTACCATCTACAATACATAACATTTTCCTCTCATATTTTTGTCCCACAGAGAAGGTAAAGGGACTGCACCTTTGAATTCAAATTATACAGAGAAAATTGTCCTCCCTAAAAGACCCTTGAAAACGTGTTCAGCAGATGTTTGCGAGTCAGAGCGTACAAGATTCTAATTTATTAAATGTATAATGCTAACATTTTAATCCATTGCTAAATGTAAATAACTTCAGCAATCCCAGCTGGACTATTTGACATTAATTTAAAGTATTTTACAATATGTGTGTGTCTCCTCTCATGGGGCTAAGTAGAAAGGTGAACAATTATCTAATAACTTCAATCAATGTACTCAGACGAAGCTGGAAAGTCAGCCCCCTCCACTCTCTTTATTTAAATCTAGTAACTGCCTCACCTGGAGGTCCATTCAGGTGTGTGTTCCAGCGGTACAATGTGGAATCAAGCAAGATCTTCTAGAACTTGTTGCTAGCTTACAAATTTAATCACTATAGATAGCCAATCTAGACTGTTCAAATTTCACTCTCTCTCTCTTTTTTTTTTCTTAATAGCTAGGCTGAAGGAAGAGGAGCAATGCGTGAATTCTTCAAATAATTAATTAAATTCTCTGATTTATTTTGCCTTTGGTAGACATTGCCTGGTTTTCTCTTTAAAAGATGCTAGTAGTTGGATGAGGAAAGAAAATAAATGTTTTGAGAGAGCACAGATACATCTCACCTCGATGTGTGTCACTAACAGTGTCTAAACAGTGAGTCTGAGTACCTGAAATCCCCCTGGGTGTCGTTCAGAACCTCACTAAAGCAGTCTCACCCAACTGCTTACAGACTTAAAAAAAAGGCGGGGGAGGAAAGGCAGAGACGGAGGGAGGGAGGAAGTAGAGGAGAGAGGAAGAAAATGGTTAGTCTATGAAGCTGGAGTTTAAATTTATTAAGAAGATAATTCACTGTGAAACTGGTTTCACAGAGTAACTTGCTCTCCACCGACATCTGAGCAGTTTTCTAACAGCCTGGTTGGCTATGAAACTTGATATCTGTCAACATCTTATAGTTGCCCTGAGTTAATAAGCTTTTTCCCTTCTTTTCTGTAACTGACAAATTTTTTAAAAATTGGATCTTGGATGTCTACATTCTAGGGAGTTTTATCTGCTATATTATAGTTCTGTCTGCTTTTCGGCCACAGAACACCAAAGTATTTATTCTTACAAGTCTTTCTATATACGTAACTTGAGCTTACTAAAACAGTCCTTTACTCACTTCATTAATTAAATCGACAGAAAAGATTCTTTTACATTTTGGAGTGAATGACTCTTTATCCAAATTTTTTAATTCACGTTGTGCAATTTTAGATCATTATATAGCCTATGTCTCCTATCATACCACACCATCAGATAGAAAACGTTCTAAAATAAAAGACTAACTTATTTTTACAGTTGATTTTAAACCCCATCTAGAGTAAAATGTTTTTACTTCTTTCCAAGGATTATTCTTTTTTAAAATTTTTTCATTTGTGGTATTTCCATCATTTTAATTTTTTTTAAGAAATTAAAAAACAAACCTCAAAAAGCACTTCGGCTAAACTGATTTTTATTTTCACAAGCTCATCACTAATATTTAGACACCACCGATGAGTCATCAGTCTTTGAAATACTCTGAAATAAACAAGCAATAAATTACATGTGGGAATAAATACCATCATAAACACCGTGTATGTTTTTCAGCAAAGAAATGTACGTTGACATAAACATAGGAAAGCCAACAAAATATTTTGTAATATCAGTAAAAATAACTCTCATTACATGAGAGAGCTCCTATCACGGTCCTCAAGAAAATTTCAAAACTTTATCATTTTGATTCTTTTTATCAATGAGGACAAATAACTTTTCAAGCATAACCTTCAGGTATAATATTTCTTTACATTTGCTCAGCGTGAACAGGCATTTGGATTCTTGCCAATGTATTCATTTTAACTGTAATTCTTATTTCAACCAAAAAAAAAGTCTTTGAAAATGCAGAGATTCAAAATACTATGTAAAAAGAGGCAAATAAGTAAGATGTCATCCCATATTACACAAATCATTTCAAGGATAAACATATGCCTCCAACTTGCTTTTCCATTTGGAATTATCACTAGACTACTGAATGTCTTTTAATGACATAAAGGCCCACAGAATTAAACTACTTAAAAAATGTTTTCCTTACAGCAGAATGGAAAATAAAACTAATGCTCTTTTCCATTGTGTGCCGAATTGAATTTTTGTTCGAAGACAACAGTATTTAATTTGCAGGGGAAAAAAAGATGAAAAGTACCTGAATTTAGATAGAATGTTTATATTTTAAATTCTAACGTATGGTGCCCTTTTTTATTTTATGTAAAATGAGTCGTTTATAGTATTTTTAAATGGAACGTGCTGCAAATATTAATACTGTGCGTGGATTTTTTTTAACTGACTCCTGTGGTGTCATCTACAGCTGGTGCAATTCAGATTTCAAAAGAAATTTTGAAATTTTTTTCAATAGGCATAAGATTTACTCACTCTTCCTCTTATTTTAGGACTATCTGTTATAGAATGTATTGTTACTCGTTGAAGTTTGGTATAGTACACATGGGCATGTTATATGCAAATGTATTCAGTTGGGGTATGTATATATTTTGTTATGTTATGTACATAAACATCTACCCTCGTGCATATGTATATTTACATCATGTATAAATATGTGTATATTACCAAAGGGTCCTATACTGAAGGAGGAGGAGCTTCCAAGGGACTGTCATACAATATTTTAGTTAACTGTTAACTGAGGCTGTTTTCTACGAAAGTAATTAGGTTTGCTTTTTCTCACAGTCCCAAAGGTGGGTGTTTATAGACATGGTTTACTTATTACTGTTTTCCAAAAGGCTAGTTTTTTAATCTTATGTCAACATATGCTTCAAATAAATGAGTGGTTCCCCCCCCCTTCACCTTGCCCTTCTCTTAGGAAGGCCTATGGGCAAACAGCTTGATAAATAATTCAAAGAAAAGCTGAACTTTGAATCCAAAGACAAAAGCTCATCCTGTTAAACATTGACATTTTACCATTAACCTTCTTTACCAAAATTTAGCTGTCTACACATTATCTTATGAAAAGGAGTGATGGAAATAGTATCAAGATACTAGCTGGTGAGGGTCTCTTGAGGTGAGTGTGAGTAAATTTCACTCAGAGCCTTTCTCCAGAACAGGAGGTCTTATAGTGAATTGTGGCTAAGAGTTAAACCACATAATGTCCATTTAAATCCAAGAAGCAAAAACATATATACCAATGGTGTTTCCAAATTAGTGAAAATCCCCAGATGCAAACATTAGAACAAAAGAGGACACAAAGTATCTATAAAGTTTATTTTTAGGATCCTCTGAAAGTCACGTTATCAAAACTACAGGTGGGCAACTGGGTTCCTATTTTCAGTGATGGAGAGAAATATTTAGCCTTTTCTGAATTCCCTCTGCCCCGTGTTTCCCCTGAGAGTTGAACAACTTGGATAGGCTAGTTGATGTTGTAAGAAGGAGGGATTTCACTGGGCCCAAGTTTTCTATTAGGCTGCTTTCCTCTTGTCTAATAAGAGATAACTGACAGCCCTGTTCTGTATGAAATTATGAAAATCAGAGATTGGAGGAAAGGAGAGTCATTATTTCAGAACTGAAAAGGTGTGGGTGTCTGCACTCCCCGCCCCCGCCCCAAAAAAAATTCCCATCACTGGAAAGGAGCCCGCAAACTGGCTGGCAGGTCAGCTAAAGAGACCCACAAAAGTGATTTTCAACTGGTTCCTACCTCCACCCTATGCCTCCCAAAATAATAAAAACAACCTCCACGCAAGCCCCTTTGAAGGCCAAGACCGAGAGGAAGCAGATACACAAGCCCCTGAAACGTGGCTTCCCAGTGGGTGAAATCCCGTCTCAAGGGCAGGCAGGAGCCTGGAAAGGCTCTTGGTCGCATTTCTCAGCGGACACGGTCCCTTTCGGCTCACCCTCGCTCACGTGAGTCCGGGGGATCCATGAACATGCCGGGACCCCAAGAGGGATCTCTCTGGGGCTCAGAGGGGATGGAAGGTGGAGAAAGGAGACGCCCGCGTGGGGGGGCGGAGGAGCTCTAGGTGGCAGATTTAGATCTCACAGCTGCACCAGAGCATCCCTCACCGCCTCCTGCCCTGCCCTGCGCGCGCACCGCACTCCCACGCACGCCGCCCACGCACGCAGCCCTCGCACCCGCGCGCACACACACACACACACACACACACACACAGCATCACGCACATCGCACCTGCACACACGCACAGGTACACTGCTCCAAGCCGCTCTCCTTGCCGCTCCGCAGGGGAGCCCCTCCGGGCGCCCGGCCCTGCCCGGCGAGCGGACAGCGAGGCTCCCGGGACTCCGGAGCCCGCGGGCCGGGAACGAGGCGCGCGGCCGCCGACTCCGGCCGGGGTTGCCTGGCGCCGACCCGAGAGGGGTCGGGAGCGGGCAGGAAAGGCCAGGGAGGGGTGACCCGGCGCGATCCCCACCCCACCCCTGGCTCTCCTGCCGCCCTCCTGCGCCCTCCTCCAACCGGCTCTCCCCCCGCCCCTCCGCCGGCAGCTCGCGTGCGGAGGGGGCGCTGGCTGTGCGCGTGCGCGCGGGCCGGGCGCGGCCGTGGGCAGCGCGGGAAACCCACGCGGCCCGGCCACCCGCGGGCGGCGCGGTGGCTCCTCCGGCGCCGGCCTGCAGGGGGAGCCGCCCTCGCGGGGCCGCGGCCTCTGGCGCGGAGGAGGGGCCGCGAGGCCGGCGCGGAAGCGGTCTCGGCCGCGCGTCTCTGGAAGGTCGCGCGGAGTCCGGAGGCTGGTGCTCGCCCGCAGGACGGGGACGGCGCTTTCCCGCTTGTCACCAGCTAGTCCGCTCTCGTGTCCCGCGGCCGGAGGGGGACGGGAGCTGGCCGGGGAGGTCTCCTCCTGGCCGGTGGGCTTTGCCTGCCTGCTCGGAGCTCTGGGTGGGGAGCAGAGCTCTTCTCTAGCGCACGGCCGCGCCGGGCATCGGAAAGTTTCCTACCAGCTGGGGGACGGAGGCGGACGAAGTGCGAGCCTGCTTCCAGGCTGGGACGACCTGAAAGTACCAGAAGTGCCGCCGGCCAGCCGCGCCCCCGGCTTCCCCAGCAGTCACCCCCTTTCCCGTTCGGGCGGGCCCTGGGCCGGGGGCCGGGGAGACCTGGCAGTCCCGCCGCCCGCCCGGTGGGCTTCGCGCCGCCACCCACGGGGACTGCCCGCCCTGCAGCTTCGCTAGAGGAGGACGGTGGAGCCACGATCCCAGAGGAAGAGTCCGTGTCCTCGCAGGGCACCGAGGGGTCTCGATCAGGCCCAGGGCCTCTGCAAATACTCCAGAGGGGCGCCCGGGCCAAGAGTACCCTTGGAATAGAACCTCGGACTCCGGGGTGTCCACGTCCCTTTCTCACTTCAGAAGTTCACCTGAGCTTGGGGTGGTGACTGTCCCCCGTCCCGATCGATACGGACCCAGCAACCAAGGCCAAAGGTGTGCAGACTTTTTTTTTAAGACCCACATCTTATAAACGTGAGATTTTTTACCAGGCAGCACAGATTACTTAAAGCGTACCATTTCTCCGCGATCCAATTTTATTAGGATTTACTCTCATTTGTGTTCGGCTTCTCTGGGGAAATAATGCTTTGATTAATGTAATCCTGGCCCGGGATCCGCCACATGCCCCTCGCCCCTCTCCCAAGAGAAAGGGCCTGTTTGACAAACAATAACAGAGCAGCAACTCTTGCAATCTGCCCACACCTTTGGGGGTGGCTAGGGAGAGGGTGACACACGATCCCACGCCGTTTGCTAAAGGCAAGGGTGAGAGGAGGGAGCGGGCTGTGCGAGGGACGAACTTTCCAGACGCAGAGCCGCGGGCCCCGAGGCGCGGGGGCTCCAGGGGAGGGCCCCGGTGGGGTGCGCGCCTGGGTGCCTGTGCGCGCCCGCCCGCTGGTCGCTCCGGCCGTCTGCCTCTTTGTCCCCAGCCACAGGCCTCGGCGACGGGGATCTGCGCGCTCCCCGTGGGCAGCCCCCGGACCCAGGGCGCGTCCACAGCGCCCACGCGCGGTCCCAAAGCATCTCGAGAGCAGATCTTGGGGGAGAACCGGGCACTGACCCGAGGCGCCCCGCAGCCGCCAAAACCTTGGCCAGAAACCTGGAACGCGGGGCCAGATTCAGCGGCTCTCCTCCCGCACCGATGCCTGCGCCCCTCCAGCCGTGCACACTCGGACACAATGCGGATCCGCCGCTAGCCGCGCTCGCCCCCGCGGCAGGCGGAGAGCGGGCGCCCCTTTCCCGCTCGTCCTGCACCTCCCGCGCCGCCCGGCCCCCGCCCCGAAGGAGAACAGCTCAATTACGAAAAGAGCGAAGGCAGGAAATCCCAGGCTCCAAGGCGCCCGCCGACGCTCCTCTGGTCCCCGTCCCCTTCGCCCAGTCCCCACCCCCAGCTTCCCCAGCTCGGGGGGGCGGGGGGGGCGGGGGCGGCGGGGCGAGGGGTCCTGCCCTGCTCCGCCAGAACAAAGCCCGCCGCGGGAGGCCGCGGCCGCGCACCGAGCCGGTGACAAAGGCGGGCGGGCGGCGCCGAGCTCCACGGCCGCGCTCCGCCGGCGGCGGGCGGGAAGGAGGCCTAGAAGGTGGGGTGCGATGCGCACCGGCTGTTCCTGGGCTGCGGCATCTCGCCGCCTTGTCCCCGGTGACCGGTTAGGGTGACTCAGCGTTTCCCTCGTCGCTGGCCCGCACCCCGTCTGGTCTCTCTCCCCTTTGTGCCTCTGGCCCCGCGCTCCTCGCTCCCTCCCCGCTTTCTCCGCCACCTCACTCCTCCTCCTTTACTCCCTCTCCCCTGGCCTTCTCGCTTTTAATCGCTTTCCGTTTTTCTTTTTCCCCTAGAAAAGCAATGCTAATTCGACTTCTGAAGGCCGCTCAGGGTGTTCAGATAACAGTCTCAAAGTCCTTGCCGGGCAGTGTGTACGGAGAAAAGGGGAGGAATGGGTCCTCTTCATTTTATTATGCAAATTGTGCTCTCAGTAAAACAAAATGCAGTCTAAGGAAGCAGAGCTCGGCCCTGGGACCCCCAGAAGCCGCCGCCTATTCGAGAGAAGCCGCTTCGGAGGGCCGCAAATCACAGCAGGGGGCGGGCAGGGGGACCCTGCGGCTGCGGAAGAGAGACACTACCACCACCACCACCCCCCGCGCCCAAAGCAAACCTTTCTAGGGAACGTCCCAATCTGACTTCCTAACCCTGGAGAGGAATCGCTTGCTGGACCCTGGCACTGACACCCCAGTGTTTTCGAATTTTGGAGACTTGAATAGTCAATGTTTTTCCAAGTGAAGTTTTACTTGTTTCGTTTCTGCGATGTGAATTTCAAATAAAGGGAACAGAGCCTAAGCCATCTGGACAACACACGCCTTGACTTCGAGAGGTTTTTTGCACCCTGATATAATATTAAATTAAGAGCTGAGGGCTGTCCAACACCACTGTAAGCTTGGGACCCTCCCCTTGGGCTTTGTTGAGAAACCAGCCTCCCTACCTGAAATCTGGGGGGAGGAGGTGGGCCTTCAAAGCTATAATCAGACACAGAACTTTTAACTGGGGACTAACAAGCCCCAGTTGCATGAAGCTACAATGAGCAAGGTCATTTAGTTCTACCGCCAAAGTCTCTTTGCCAGATATTTTAGTGCTGGAATTTTATTGCTGCAAACCACAGAGTATCCGAAGTATCAGTTCTCAGTGAATATTGGTACTGTATTTTAAAAGTGAGCAGCATAGCCAGCCTTGAAGACCCCCTAGGGCTAACAGTCCAGGGTGAGCCTAGGGAGGGAGCAGGGCAGGGAAGTGGGAGCTTCAGCGTCCACAGGAGAAAAGACACCACAGAAGCATCATTTGGGGGAAATGCCCAAAAGAGCAGCGTTCGGCCTGATGAGCTGCAGTCTGCACCCGGCTCCTCAGACAATAGCTAAGTTCAAGTGTTAAAAAAAAAAATCTAAAAAAAAAAAAAAACAGAGGCACTAAAGTACAAGAATTGCTTTTTCTGGTGTGCTACAGACATCCATCAGGAGACTCCCTGGTTCCAACCCAGAAAGGAGAAGCTATACAGGGAAGCTGGGGGGTTCTGGGCAGGGCGTGTCCTCAAGGAAGAGAGGAGAGTTCATTCTGTTAGGGCCACAAGCTCAAAAAAATCCAACCACCCCTCTGGCAAAGCTGAGTTAATATTTTGTTTTTAAAACACAGACACAAAAACACAGACACAAAAACACAGACACAAAAACACAGACACAAAAACACAGACACAAAAACACAGACACAAAAACACAGACACAAAAACACAGACACAAAAACACCAAGTTGACCTTGGAATATTTTTCTAGCCAGACATACCGACATGTTTTTGTTAATAAATCATCATCATCACTCTGGTCAATCAGCTGGGTTCCCTGTTACCTAGCCCTGTGAATTTAAATTCCAAGAAGACCACTGTTGGTGAGGGGAGGTGAGGGGGGGACAGGCAAGAATAGCCCATCACATTGTGTCAGCCACGGCTTCCCTAGCGATTGGTAGCTTTCATTACCAGACTTGTCAGGTGCACGAATGCAGCTACAGTGAGCAAACTGTTGGAAATGGGTTGTTTTAAAAGCATACACTCGATGACCAACTTATCGTGCCTTCTTAATTTAGATTCCACAATCTGAGGTGGTCTGTAGTTTAAAGCTGTCTTATAAGCATCAGCAGTAAAGCTTCTTACTTGAGGGTGAGAAATCACAAGTGTCTGAATTTATCATTGCTCCTTTCAGCCCATCTAAGAGAACTAAGTGCTTGCTCCTTTCCTGCAGATCAGATAAATCAGTTATCAAAGTGATACAAAGAACCACACGGGAGGAACCATCGGGACACTTCCCAAAACTTAGCAAGACCAAGAAACCACCCACCCACCGCCCAGCCAGAGGGCAAATCCTCATTTCCACCCAAAAGCTACCACTGAAGAGCCCTTTCTTTGGATCGAGCACACAGTGTGGATGGTGAGTATGCTACACGTTTTAACTTGTAAATGCAAACGGCAAATGTGCTTCTGCATTGCCACGGCACCGGACGGAGCACCTTATCATTCTCAAATGGAAGCAAATACCCAGTTTGTATTCTGTACATCTGACCCAGGTAATGTTCTTCATTCTCTCTTTTGGCAAAAGCAATTTCACCATCCCCAACAATTTAAAGTGTGTAGTTTTGTCCAGCTCTTTGGATCTTAATTCATACCCAGCTTGACTGTTCCCACCTCCAAATCATTACAGAATGCTGACGCGGTCTCTATAATATGCCAGTTCTCGAATTAACTTGTTGCTTTATCCAGAATTATTATTTTCTATTTCCTTTACTCGAGGTAACCTAAGGTTGTAGATATCATGAGTAGCAAGCTTTTTTTTTCTTCCAGGTTTTTTTTTTAAGTAACTTTATAGAAAAGGAACATACAAAGCAGCCAAGATAGTAACCATCCCAGTGATGGTTAGTGAAAAGTGATACCAAAAAGTACGTTCCCAATATGTACAGTTATTGCTTAACTATTGCTTTACAAAATGCCTGGCTAAACAGAAAAGTGCCCTTTCTCCTGAATAATTTAAAAATGCATTTAGCAGCCCAGGGCCTGCAAAGTAACCTAGAGCTTTGAGGCATTGGTCTAGTGCGTGTGGATCTCCCCCAGAAGTCTTTTGTCTGAAATGTCCGGAGAGCTGAAGAAAAAGCCATGTTTGGGTTCAAATTACACAGTTTCTTCCATTTCCCACTTTGTGTTATTCGCACAGACCTGATAGTACATTTCCTGACTCTAAATGTGAGAGCTCCTGGATAAAAATCATGGAATTAAAATGTTTTTTTAAAGTGTCTCCTTTGCATACATTATTCCCATAATCTTTCAGCCCTCCTAGATGAAATACCACTTAAACCCAAACCTTGACTTTTTCAAGTTAGTTTTAAAGCAAAACTTCTGGCTGGAACCTGGCTGGCTTGGAGTAGAGTTCGAAAGGATAAGATGTCTTTCCCGCTCCTCCAGAGGGACGGTAGAGCCTCCAGCCCGGGGCCCTTCCTGCAGGCTCGGTGGCATACTCACAGGTGTGGGGAGCCGCTGAACAACGGAAGCCAGCTTCTCACAAGCCACTCATGGCTTCCCTTTCTTAGGCTCTCCAAATCTCCTTGGGAAAATTGTTAGTGACAAACTGACTAATTCCTCAGAACCGGGCAGGATTTGCCCTTCACTATTTTAGGAAGTTTTCCACGTATCTTTTCATCCTTCCCCACAGTAAAGTTCAGTCTTCCTTGTCTGTATCTAAAAATCTCTGAGGCGGAAAGCCTGTGCTCTCTTAAAACTTTTCTGCAACTGTGTTAAGTCATACTGTGCCAAAAAGTTTCAAGCGCACAGTGACCTCTCAGGGATGGCTATTTTGTATTTTCCCTTTTCCCTAACAAGCCTTTCAAGGATAAATCCAAAATCTTTCTACAGCCAGAGGAGGTATGGAGAATTAAAGGAGCCATTAAATATCAAATGGAGTAAAAGAGATCCAGGATGCCTTGACTAGGTCTCCAGGAGCTGGATTTTTATTTAGAAGTCAAAGCCTGCATCAAGTTGAAGAATGTTCACCATTTAGTAGATAATATCTTTAGAATGTATTTTTCTCTTCTTGACTGTTTCCCAAAATATACAACCCGAAAGCCAGCTTCTGAGGTAGCTTACTACATACCCCTAATAATTCTGTAAAGTGTTTTTGCTTTCACAGCCCAACTCTGTTTTCCAGACTTACATCCACTCTGCGGAAAGAAATGGAGGAATCGTTTTTTGAACTGTTTTTCTTTCGGGGCCATTTCACAGAAGGGGCTGGGTGGGAGATGGGGCGGCGCTCCTGTCCTTCTATTTTAAAGCGCTGTGCTCCGCAGTGAATTCACTCCTTGTTGTGAATATGCATAGAAAGGTAGGGGCATTTGTTCCTTTGGCAAGTTTGGAAGAGCAGATTTGCTTTTGAAACAGCTGCATTTTACACGGTACCTGCTAAGACGAGTCAGTGCGCCCCCTGCTGACGAGTCAAGAGTGCGACTCCCGAGCACTTGCAAAGTTTATCTTGTTCAGTAAACCGTGTCATATAAAATTAACAACAACAAATAAAATTAGCTTATATGTTTCAACTGTAAAAGTCCAAAACAAAATAAAGCTAGTTTTGGTGGCGCTAGAAATCTCCATCTCGGCTTCTTCTCTGGCTGAGCCAAGGTCCTTTTATCTAAAGCCCAGTGCACAAACATATAGCTTAATGTGACCAGTGTTCTTCCTTTTCTTTTTCTCTCTATGGCAACCAATATGCTCTGCTCAGAAATGTTCCCCATCAAGGAAACAAATGATCTTCAGGGAGCAGCTCTATATGGCATCTGGTCCAATGGAGCACAGAGAGTTAACCTCAGTCAAAAGCGACGCTGCCAGGCACGCAAAACAAGGAGCGGAAAACTGGCGATTCGTCCCCCCTCCCCAAGTGAAACCTGTTCCTCCTTCCTGAGAAACCATTTCATTGATTTGACATCAACTGTTTCCAAAGAAATTACAAATTTCAAATTGCAAGGTGTTCCAGAGACAAAAGTGCAATAATATTCCAGCTACTTGATTCTCACCCCCTCACCACTCCAGACATGACTTCCTCTAAAAAGAACAAAACCAAGAACCTTTTAGGATCCTCTCCAGCCCATTTCACTACAGTAAGGTAGGTTCTCACATGGGCTTGGACTTGGCCTAGCTATTTCCTCCAGCCGTATTTCTCGAATTAACTGCACCTAGCAAGCAAGGCACTCTTAATTTTTACAAAACCCAGGGACAGTGGCGAGAGTGGGGGGGGGGGCGGGGGTGAGGGGGGCAAGGCCGGCCGTCAAAAATAGAAAACAAAGTAAAACACTATGCCACGCTAAAGCTCCAGCCTCCTTTGGGAATGAAGTGTAAGGTGTCCTGGTTAGTTTTGATTGATCACCCTCTTTCTGATGGCCTTTCACTACCGAGCTGGGAGACTGCAGCTTGCGGCCAGCTCCCCAGACGCGGCCTTAACCAGGGGGGCCCCGACTTCCTGCCACTTCTTCATCCCCTGCCTCCTTCTTCTCCAGCTCTCTGCCCTCCCTTTGCCAAGCCCCCCTCCCTCACTCCATCCCCCTGCTCCCAGCAGGAATCCCTCACCCCAATCCCAGGCAGGCACACGTAGTTCAACACATCAGCATTGGCTACAGAAAAGGGGTTTCTTTCCCTCTAGTCCTGATTCTCTAGAAAAAAGAAACCCCAAAGCAAGAAATATTTATAATACTGTGTGCTTCATCATCACTTCTTTTTCTAGGGCCTTTATATTTCCCTGACAATCAACAATTAAAATTAATAGCACTCTCCTCCTCCCCAGAAAAAAAAAAAAAAAAGTGAAGTGTCTTGCCGTGGGGAGCTTTGGAATGAGGCCATCGTTTTATGTAATATTTTAGCAGGGTTGGGTTTTTTTAACTCTCCCCCCAACACTCTTTCCCTTCCTTCCTTCAAAACAGTTGCCCTCTCTTGTCCCAAGCACTGGAAACAAGCTCCCAAACCTACAAGAGCATAAATAAACCGGAAAGGAGGGGCAGAGAAGAGAAAGCAAGGAAAGAAAATGAAAAACACTTACCGAGCAAACTTCCAAGGTTAGATTTTAAAATAAATGAAGATGTTTCATTTAAAAAAATAATAATAAGGTGACTGGGGTGGGGGGAGGCATATTCTCAACTCCCCAGAAGCGGTGCTTCCTTAGTCTTGCCTTTCCAGCGACTCCTCTAAGCCCAGCTCTCCACTAGTCTATTATTTTCACCAAAATATATGAAAATGTATGCAAATGAAAATCAGCACTAACTGTTCTCCCCTTGTTATATACTTTGGATTTTTTTTTTCCAGACAAAACAATCACACTCGGCAAAGGGAGGGGACGGATGGGTGGGGCTGGGGAGCGACTGGAGAACTAAGTACGCGAAGGGGGAGGACGAAGGGGACAGAGCTCGGAACAGAAGCGTATTTCTGATTTCGAGGAGCAAGGCGTTTTGGGGGGCTTCCCGTACGCGCACACACACCCTCCTTGAAAAGAAAGAAAGTGGATGTGTGTAAAGTGGATAGCAGAAGCGTTATCACGTTTCATCAGGCCACCTGAGACTGCTTTTGAAAGCGTGTACTGTGAAATTCATAGCAGTAATTTAGACAAAATCCTCACTGTATATTAATGAAAGGGGCCCCATGGCTCTGTTCCTAACCTCCCCATTCAGTGTAAACAAAACCACGAGACTCTCTCGGTTTTTGAGCCGAATCCAAGCAAAATCGGCAGGAAAGGAAAACATGGGGTGCTGGCACCGACTATTCAAACGTCTGCACCTGGAGATCTCAGATTTATTCAATGAAATCTGTGTTCCATCTTTCATATAGACATGTACGCATACATAAATATAAAAAGGAACCTTAGGGGGACGCACAGGGAAAAATCCGTTCTGTCTGGGGTTTGGTTACCGCCGCCGTTCAGGTCTATACCTTCGCAATAATGGAATCACTAAAACCTACCTACGAGGGCATCTCTCCCCCCCGCCCGGCACGCAGGAGCTGGACCAGATCCTACACAAATGCTACGCGCCCACTGTTCATCTCGAGATCTCGCAAGGGCTGCGTGTCTGCGACTGGGCTGGAGAGCTCCGGCTCTGAGTACCCCTAACTGCGCTCAGGAGAGGAATTATTCGCGGGAGAAGGGCAGCCCCGAGCACCCCGGCGGCTCCCCGTCTGCGTCCGGGGCGGCGGGCAGGGCCGGCGCAGCGCGGCCGGGTGCGGGGTGCAAGCACACGCACACTCATTAGGGACGATGTATTTACTGAATGTCCGAGTCGGGTTAGTTCATTGGAAATCCCCGAGGAGGGTTCAATTTGCCCTTGTTTTCGTGGCCACTTTCTCTTTTTTCTTGGTTCGCTGAGGCTCCTCTGTGCAGCGTTTCCGCTCGGCCGCTTCCCCCCACCCCCTCTTCTCCCGCCCACCCCGCGCGCTCCCCCTCCCGGCCCCCTTAACTCTTTCCGCCGGGTTGGGCTGAGAACGCGCTCAGCGCCGCCCGCCGCAGACCCTCCGAGGCCGGAGAGAAAGAGAAAGCCCCAGCGTGCCCAAGAATACCGAGCAGGCGAAACACCGCTAATAACGACCGCACCGAAATAAAGAAATACACACACGCACCCGCACACAGTGTGAGCGGTGGAGGGCGCGGCGGGCGGATCCGCTTCCTTAGGCCGCTCCCGCTGCTGCAGGCTTCCCGACGCCTTTGGGGGTCGGGGGGGGGATCGGGGGGGGTCGGGGGGAGACACACTAACGGTGTGTCTAGGGGGAAGGTCGGCCGAGCGCTCCGCCGCCTGGCACCCCGGGACTCGCAAGGGCACGCGCGATCCTCGCCGGAATCCCGGCGGAGGGGGCGGGGGAAGGGAGAGGCGGGGGTGGGGAGCGCGCTGCAGCCTGCGGTCCTTCTCGCACGCGCGGGCCCGGCGCTGGTCCCGGGCTGCAGGTTTCCCAGACTATGGCATCCGAGAACTTAAACAAAGGGGGCGGCTGCCGGCGCGAAGCGGCTGCGGAAAGTTGCGGTGGCGGATTTCCAAGGAGCGCGGCCGCTACCCGGGCTCTCGGCGCCGCCAGCTCCCCCTTCCCACCCCCGCCGAGGCGGGGACGGGGGCCGGCTGGTGGAGGAGCAAGGAAACTTTGAAACCACTGGGGACACATCTGCCTATAGGTATTGACGTGAATGGCACATCCGTGCCGGGCGCGTTATCGATCTCTGGGATGGGGTGGGGGGCGGGGAGGACGGCAGCACAACGCGGTACCAGGTGGAGTGGGTAGGTTGCTATTTTTCACGATTTTCCCCTCTACGTTCTCCTTCGGACCCCCGCACGCCCCCCGCCTCCTTTCCCTTTCTTCCCTCCCCCTCCCCCCCCCCCTCCCCCTCCCCCTCCCCCTCCCAGACCTATTGAGATGCCCAGAGCCACGGAGGGAAAGCCTATGTCTCGGCCGGACACTAAGAGTTAAGATGTGGCGGAGGGGGTGGCGGAGGAGGGGCGGGGAGGAGAAAGTGGCGAACCGGAGGGAGGAGGCGGGGGGAGGGGGGGACGACAGATTTCCAGCTTCTACGACGCTCTGCCTAAATTAAAAAGCAACCAATCGGAACGGCCGGAAGGGGGGCCGCGCGTCCTGAGCCAGTCATTCCGGACCTGCCAATCACCCAGCGGGTAGCCAATCAGCGGGGGCCCTGGTGCTCGACTTCCTTGTATTTGGGAAAGTGCAGTGGTGGGTGCGCGCTCGCGGCGGAGGGTAAACATTCGACAGTCCCCGCTCGGAGAGGGAGGGACAGAGAGCGAACTGTCAGATCCGAGCGGGCGGGCGAGAGGGCGAGAGAGCGAGAGCGAGAGCGAGAGCGAGGGAGGGAGGGAGAGGGGAAGAGAGAGGGAGAGCGCGCGAACCAGGGCGCAGAGCGAGCTCCCGCGGCAACTCCGCTCCGGCACGGCCAGCGCCAGCGCCGTCGGGGCAGCCTCCGAGCCGTGCGTCGTGCCACTGGAGTTGGTTGTGTATCAAGGATCCCCTATATGCACACACACATCTCCACCTCCACCAGTGCACTCTTCTTCCTCCTCCTTCAGACCTCTGCTGGGAAAAAAATAAAACACCAACCCCAACCATCAGCAGCAAGGTAACCGAGAAACTCGACCTCCTTTTTCTCCTGTTCAATTTTTTTCCTTGTTATATTTGTCTCCTAATTTCTACCCAAAAGGAAAGATGTCGCATCAGACTGTGACTGTTGCGAGGAGAATGAAAAAGGACTGTTGTTTCAGAAGCAACCACGAGCTCCGGCAATAGCAACTTCAGAGAAATGCACCAGCGCCAGAAGTTTTCCTAGGACAGAACAAAACTTGAAACGAGAGGACCGGAGGGGGAGAGCAGGAGCCAGCCTCTCCTCTCCGCACGCGAGCAGCCAGCATCACCACGCCTTCAAGGACAAAAAAAAGTTTTACTACTCCAAGGGGAGACGAGTGAGCTGCGTTCCTGAGGAGGCGGCGAGGAGCGGCCGGTCGCCGGTCGTCCACGGTTTGGTCCAGAAGAAAGGAACGGCTGCTTTCTTTGTTGCCTCCAGCGAAACCTCCACTTAGCAGGTGGACCGAGCCCCGCGCCCCGGCAGAGTCTGCGCTCGCCCGAGGACAGGAGGAGGAGCGCGAGCCGGCGCGCCCGGCCAGGAGCCCCGGCGCAGGCCCGCGCCCCGCCCGGCGAGCCCCGCTGGAGCAAGCCGATCGCGCCGGGGCTGGGGGGCGGCCACGACCCCCCCTGAGGGGGGCGGCCACGGAGCGCGCCCCGCCGAGAAGCGAGCCCCCCTCCCCGGAGCGCGGCTCCTGCGGCGGCGGCTGCGGCGGCGGCGGCTGCTGACCAAGGCCGGCCGGCGACCCCCGCGCCCTGCCCA
>NW_020837979.1:2227254-2490573 GCF_003676395.1 Aethalodelphis obliquidens | reverse complement strand
CGCCGCCGCACCAGGGCCACCCCGGGGGCTGGGGGGCCGCCGCCGCCGCCGCCGCCGCTGCCGCCGCCGCCGCCGCCGCCGCGCACCTCCCGTCCATGGCCGGGGGCCAGCAGCCGCCACCGCAGAGCCTGCTCTACTCGCAGCCCGGGGGCTTCACGGTGAACGGCATGCTGAGCGCGCCCCCGGGGCCGGGAGGTGGCGGCGGCGGCGGCGCGGGCGGCGGCGCCCAGAGCCTGGTGCACCCGGGGCTGGTGCGCGGGGACACTCCCGACCTGGCCGAGCATCACCATCACCACCACCACCACGCGCACGCGCACCCGCCGCACCCGCACCACGCGCAGGGACCCCCGCACCACGGCGGCGGCGGCGGCGGCGGCGCGGGGCCCGGACTCAACAGCCACGACCCGCACTCGGACGAGGACACGCCGACGTCCGACGACCTGGAGCAGTTCGCCAAGCAGTTCAAGCAGCGGCGCATCAAGCTGGGCTTCACGCAGGCCGACGTGGGGCTGGCGCTGGGCACCCTGTACGGCAACGTGTTCTCGCAGACCACCATCTGCCGCTTCGAGGCCCTGCAGCTGAGCTTCAAGAACATGTGCAAGCTCAAGCCGCTGCTGAACAAGTGGCTGGAGGAGGCGGACTCGAGCACCGGCAGCCCCACGAGCATCGACAAGATCGCGGCGCAGGGCCGCAAGCGCAAGAAGCGGACCTCCATCGAGGTGAGCGTCAAGGGCGCGCTCGAGAGCCACTTCCTCAAGTGCCCCAAGCCCTCTGCGCAGGAGATCACCAACCTGGCCGACAGCCTGCAGCTCGAGAAGGAGGTGGTGCGGGTCTGGTTCTGCAACCGGCGCCAGAAGGAGAAGCGCATGACGCCGCCCGGGATCCAGCAGCAGACGCCTGACGACGTCTACTCGCAGGTGGGCACCGTGAGCGCCGACACGCCGCCGCCGCACCACGGGCTGCAGACAAGCGTGCAGTGAAGGCCCGGGCGCAGCGCGGAGCGGGCCGCCGCCGCCGTCGCCGCCGCTGTCACGCCGCCGCCGCCGCCGCCGCCGCCGCCGCCGCGGTCGGGCGGGCCGGGCCGCCCTCTCCTCCTCCCAAAGACAGGCCTGCCCGCCCTCGGGGGGAAAGGAGAGGGACGCACCGAGGAGACGTTGTTTGAAGTCCAAGGAAGGAGGGGCGAAACAAACAAACAAAGCCTAGAAATGCCCAGACTGTTTTATATACACGACCGTGGCAAAACCGGAAGAAAAAAGGAGGCGATCGTGAGATCTCGTTTCTACTCTGGTGGGGGTTCGTTTGGGGGCTTCTTTTTAAAGAAGGGTGAAGATGCCTAGCGCCCCAAAACTGCGCTCGCGAGGCTTTTCCCACCCTGAGAAGTCCTACGGGGCGACGGTGGAGAGCACTTAGCACCTGCCTCGTCCTATCTTCTTAAAAACAAACAAACAAACATTTGTTTAAAAAAAAGCATCCCCCCCCCCTCCCACCTCCTCCCTCCAAAGGGCCGCCCCCCCACCCTCGCCTCGAGAGATCCACCGAAACTTTGTTTCCTGGGAGCGACCAGAAAGCAGGCAGAGGCACCGGGTTTAATCAGGGGTGACTCTGTGCTCCCGGACCCTGTTATTCTTGTCCATATCAAAGTCATTTGGGGACAAACAAATTGACTATGAAACGGGAAGGAGAAAAAAAAGAACAATCTCTGGAAAACAAGAAATATATATATATACATATATGTATTCACAGCTTCTGAAATTAACAGACTGATAGCAAAGCCAAAAGAAAAAGAATACGTATCCTCAAAGTAACCTTGGAAATAAAAGCATCTCGAAAGAGCAGAGGGATGGGCGAGGGAGCAGGGGATGTCCAGCGGCCAGTGGGAGAGGCCCCGGCGAATCCGGGAGCGGGCGGGCGGACTGGGCGCGGAGCGAGGCCCGGCATCCAACCCCGGCTTATCGGCTGCCGCTCCGATGGGTGGACGACGCCTAAAGATGCCACCGCTAATATTTTTTTTATTAATATTTTTTATTTTTTATTTCTGGACTGACTCAGATCAAGGGATTTAGAAAGACAGCACTTCTCCGGACTCTTCTCCTCAATCCGTTGCCAACTTTGATTGAATGGGTGCTGTGGATGTGATTATATAATACTGCCCTTTCCAAGCAGTGTTTTTGGTAGGTTTTAATAAACAGACTTTTCAAAAGACGGCAATATAGAATTGTTAGATCCGTTGTTGATCTAAAAATATTTGCTTTATATTTTCATTAAATGACTTCTTTTAATATTTTATTCAGAATACTTATGAACTGCTGCAAAACGGTAATTTATTTTTCCCCAGATCTTGTATTACGTGTTTTTTTCAGACGAGCACAAATCAAAATGAAATGAAAATATGGACAGTTGCTAGGTAATAAGGGTATCTTTTGATGTGATCATTTGATTGTAATTTAATTTGAGTAGTGATTCCATAAGAGCTGATCGAGAAAATAAATTTGTTAGAATGAAATAGTCTGTGTCTGATGCATAAACACTGTGTGGGAAGAAAAGAGTCCTTTAGAAAATATTTTTTTACAATGCAAATCCTGAAGGAATAGAGCTGAGGAAGCCGTCTGCTCCACCTAAGGTACATTTGCAAATCTAGAATAAAAGGCAATGACAGAAACCGCTAGTAACTGACCACGTAGTCACTCCTTGTTAGTCTGTTAATTTCACAAAATTTGTCCCTCCCTTAATTTTAGTGGGTGTTTTTAGTGTTTTTAGGTGAGATTGTCTAAATGCTAGTCCTTTTCTCAGAGATACCTGTGTCCTTTGTCACCTTTATCAGAATGTTGGACTACATCCCCAGTAAAAACGTGCCAACTGGTTATTAATGGTGAACACAGAGTCCCTCACCACCACCACCAAAGTTTAGCCTCTCTTTTCCCTCTCATCTCCCCTCCCCCATCATATTGCTACATCTCTTTCCTCTTTTTTCTGAAGACTAATAGTGGTAAAGAATAGCTTACAAGTCGATGAAATATTTTTATATCAATTACTTCCCATTAATAACTATACGTAATTAAGTTTAAATTATTAAGCCGGTTGGGGGGGTGTTTTGTTTGTTTTCTCTATCATATGGGAGAATGTAGTTCTAAACCCCTCATTGTGGACCACACTGCATTACCCTCAGTGTGATCACCAGCTCAGACTTAAGCTTCTACATTTTTTCTGTGTTTCCCTCTTTCCCCAGTATGATTCTGTATTTTCTTCACCGGTGCTGGGGGTTTTCACTTTTTGATCACTCTTTAGATACACCCTGCAGAGCGGTCACATTTATCAAGTTAATGTATCAATATTTACAATGTGGGAAAATGAAAGTGTAATGCCTCAGGTTGTAAGAAACAAGACGCAAAAGGCTCTGCTTCCTTGAGTCCCTTCGTATTGTACTTTAAAAAAAAAAAGTATTTGGGGGTGATAAAGCAATGATTTTGTAGATTAGTTTCCCCCTAATCTCATTGAGCTGTCACTCACTTTTTGCGTCTTCTCTCATCTTTACTCCCTCTCCCTGTGATATCAATGCAGGGGTTAAAAAACCCGGAAAACTGTGAGAGCAACAAGGAGCAGTTATTTCTTCCAGACAGACCCTGTGTCACTTTCATAAATCAAGCCCAGCCAGATGGCCGTGTATTGGGTTGCATTATTTTAAACACCAAATCGTACTAAAAATCACAATCATTTTGATTTGTGAAATCTGAAAAAGGCCATATTTATTAAACAGAGAACAGGGAAAAAATGAAAACAAGAAACCACAATTTACTTTTCTTTGCCTTCTCGTTTCCTATTTGTCTTGCTATTGTAATCTCTTTGCCCAGCAAATTTACAACCTGGAGTGGGGGGGTGGTGACAAACTTTATCATTTTTTGAGGGTCTACAGGGGCAAGCACGGAAGGCCTTATTGGAAAGCTGAGGATCGGGTGTGGTTGTTTTTATAGGGTGGATGCTACTGGCGCGTGAGATGAAAACCTATGTTCCCTGCAGGACTGGTAGTGGTTGATCAGACAGAGAATGGGTCTATTTCAAATGTTAGGAGGCATTCGCTTACATGATTTGGCTGACAACAAAAGAACTAACATTGGATTTCACCCTGTTTTCTATTAAAAAGTAACCTTTGCTGTTTACTTTGGAAGAAGCTCTCATTTAGAGGTAGCAGAGTAACTTAGAGCAGCTGGGAAAGCTGGCCCATTTTATTCCATTATTTTGTATTTTTTTTAAAGTGAGCTCATGCTTGCACTCCATATTTTTTTTAAAAAATCAACCCTTTGAATGTATTTACAAAATGAAATTCATGGTTGCAAAACAAGTGAGGGCAGATACAACTGAGAGGTTTTGTGCTAAGGCTTATATTGTTACACATGTAAATAATGAAAATATTGTTATATATCACCAGATCTTTTTAATGAATTTGGTCATTGTGTTCCTTTGTAGCGCAAGTGTCTTGTGCTTCGTCAAGTGTTCGTTTGTTTCCTCCATTTCAGCCCACCCCCTCCTCCCCTTCCAACTCAGAGGAAAGTGACAAAGTTCTGTTCCATCAATCTGGCTAATCCCAAGCTAGGCCCATTTATAGTTTGCAGTCTCCCGTGGCTTCTGATCAGTTGTCCAAGCTACAGCCATCTCATTCACCCAACCATCTTCCCCTGCAAGTCTGGGCGATAAATCATTCAAGGTGTATTTAAAATAGTCACTTTGTTGTTGTTGCTCTGCCTTTTTTTTTTTCTTTTTTTTTTTCTTTAAGTACTTAGCCAAGGACTACTTCTTTGTTCCAAAACCGAACTATTCATTATTGATCTTAAAGATTCCCTTTGCTTCCCTGTAGCCCCCAGTGTACGCTCATTACCGTGCTCATAATCTGTTTTGTATGAATGGTTTTCAACATTCAGAGAATAATCGGTTCTAATATTAAATGCAGTCTATGCTATTGATAGTTTTATCGATAAGTGTAATATTTTAAATAATTTTAACAATTAAATTTGTTTTTTAAATTATATATTTGTAAAGTATTTATCCTGTTGGAAGCAACAATATATTGTTGTATTTATTCGTTTATTTTTGTAATAAATGATCAACCTCTTCAAGCTAAATCAAAAATGACACTTTTATATATTTATACCAAATGCATTTTAAGAGATGGCCATATTTGCACCAATTTGTATGTAAATAGAGTAAAGATCCGTCATTAACTTGTAGCTTTCAGAACTAAATTGAAGGAAGAAACATTCTCTCCACACCGAGTTTGGTTTGCCCAAGTTCCAGGGTAATTAATCAAACTCTAAAATGGATGCAACAAGTATTGGCACTGGATGCAGACTTGAAATTAATTATTTAGGAGGTGGACCTGGTTTTTTTCAAGGCAGAAGGATAGAAATGAGAGAATCCACTTCTTTCATGAACTGCACATGGCTGACTGGACCTATTAGAACAGATGCTATGTAGCAGTGATAAAACCTAGTACCTGGCTGTGCTCAGATGTCTGTGGTGGGGAAGGGTGTGGAAGGAGAGTTAAAACTTGGAGGTTATCGGTGACCCAGAAGCAAGGGGATGTGGAAAAAGAGTTGTGCTATGGTTTTTTGAAAAAGTGGACCCTCTTAAAATGGCTCTGAGTGAAGAATGGCTCTCTCCTGGTCCTGTTACAGCAGAAGCAATCAGTGCAGGTGTAGTGATGGTGGTCGTGGTCGTGGTCGTGGTTGTGGTTGAGAGTGATACTTGTAGGAAGTGTAGGGGTCACCTCTCCAGCTTTGCAAATTCTGTAGGTCACTTGGTCATCTCAGTTCCTCAGAGCGGCTGTTCCGAGGGCCCGAAGGTCACCCACGTGACCTCCCGGCTGATGGAGCCCCACCGTGGGCTTGATCTTGATTTCAGTGAGGAAATCGGAGGGCTCTGGGTTTGCCTCCTGGACTTTCCAACCTAGCAAAGGAAGCGGCGGGGAGGCTGGAGGAGACGGGTGTGGGCGGGGCGGCGGAGATAGCAAGAGGGGTACTTGTGTAATCAGATTCTTTGATTCTGTTAGCCTGGCTCATGGCCTATTAATTAGATTACTGTCTCTTTCATTCTTGATTTCACATCCGTGTTTGTTCCTGTCTCCTAAAATGCGGGCGCGAGCGTGGCAAGCAGGAGCCTATGATGTCACTGCCGGCCTGTGGCGGCCGCCTGGCCTTCTGGAGGGCTGTGGGCTGCGTTCTGTATGAGTCGGATCTTCCTTGAGGAAGAGTCCTCCTGGAAGTGACCTCAGAGGGGTCTGGGAAGAGGGCAACCGGCGTGCTCGCGGCGGCCGGGTGTGCGCGCGCTGCGGGCCTGGGGGCGCGGGCGCTGGGAGGGGGGCGGCGCGGGGTCGCGGCCTGGCCCCTCCACCCTGGGGTGCAGACGGCTGGCTCAGGTGCAAGGTCTGCCGCAGGTGGAAGTGGGAGATCGGAGGAGAGGGGGAGGGTGGTGCCGGCCTCAGGCCGCAGGCTTCAGACGCCCGCCTCCCTCGGGGATGCAGCGCGGGGCCCGGCGCCCAGGTGGGGCGGTGGCGCTCGCGGGGCGGGGGAGGGTGGCCCGACCCTGCCCGGCCCGGCTCTGCCCGGCGGCCCGGCCGTAACAGCTGCGGACAGTCCCACAAGCTGTTTTCCTCGTGGCGACCATTCAGCAAAACGCAAGATCCTTTCTCAAAGATTTAAATTTCGCGGATGAATTACCATACACCGGTTGCTTAGCAACTAAATTCAAGCAGGGCTAAGAATATGCAAGCTTTTTGTATTCTCATTAATAAAAATGCCACTCTGACACAGCAACCCGACTTTGGATCACTGCAACTTCTGTAAAAGCCGTAGGAGAATACAAACCGGTCCTGCCGTTTAATTACAGATCAAAACGGCTTGAAACGCGAGGTTTTGTTCATCTATCTTCCTAAAAGCGATGTAAAAAATAACGGCTTTTCAAGAGCAGTAGTAAATTTTTTTTTAATGGAGTTGTCTATCGGGGTTACTGATAATTGTCAACTGAAACTTTTTGAAACAGGTTGAAATATCCCCCTTCATCAGCATTTCTTCTCTGTCCCTCAGCCCCCATCCTCTGCTTCTGCGCTCCGTCCCCAGCCTGATAATAACAATGATTATCATAATTCTGGACCGACTCAGGCCTCGGGAGCCCTAGAGACTAAAGGACAGTTGGCAGAGCAATCGACAAGGCCGGTAGCTGGAGAAAACCTAAGAACCTGAGGAGCGGGCTGCGAACTTGTGGAAGTTTCCCGGGTGGGCTGGGGGGCGGCTGAGCCCAGCGCGGCTCAGGCTCCGGGCGTCTGGAGACACTTCTGGGAACACCAGGGTAGAAAGGCCTGTTGCCCTCTGCTCCACGTTTGCGGATTTTCCGTCCTGGGGCCCGGCCTGCTCTGCCGGGAATTCGATGACCGTGGAGCTGAGAAAGCTGAGCTCAGGGCCTGCTGACCGACCCTCTCTGGGGCCCACGCCCGAGGGCCCTGGAGGAAAAGTAAAGACGGAGCTGGAGCCCCGGGTCTCCGAGGACCTGGGTCGGGGCCAGAGACCCGGGCCTGGGGCTTCCATCGGGGGCACGGCGAGTCCCTTCCCGAAGGGTGCAGCGCAGGGAGGGGACGCACCGGCTCGGAGCAGGCTCCAGCCCTGGGCTGCAGTCCGAAGAGGGGGGGGGCCGGGAAGCAGGGGTCAGCGGGGCCGGCCTGGGGCACGGGGCGCTGCTTTGTTCGGGATTCGAGCGGAGGCGGGACGGCGGGAGGCCGGCGCTTGGTGGACTTCGGGGCTCCAGGCCCAGCCGTCGCCCCCGGGGGTGGGGGGGGGGGACTCGGGCGCCCCACGAACGCTGGGGTCGGCCGCGTGTGCCCGGCCGCATCGCGATCCCCGTCCGGGGGCTGCGGGCCGCTGGCCTGCGCGGCGACCCTGAGCGGGCGGTGGGCGAATGCGGCCGCAGGGGAGGCGGGTTTGCCAGGCGGCGGGTCGGTGCCCAAGCCGCCCGCCAGCAGGATCGCGCCGGCTTCGCCTCTCAAGCTGCCACAGGAGGCCATGGTCAGCTTTAGAAAGATCCGGGGGCAAAAGTGAAACTCCCCAGATTGATTACAGCAGCATTTCCAGGGAGCCAGCCCCCTTCGCTCGCACTTTGGTAAACGTGAGAACTTAAGAGGTTACTTTTCCCCCGGTCAGCCTGGACGCTTCAAGATCCTGAACACCGCCCCCCAACTGACTCAATTTAACCTGATTTCTTTGTAGTGAATACAAAAAAAAAAGAAAGAAAGAAAGAAAAGAAAAAGAAAGAAACCCAGTGGAAATTAAACCAGAAGTTGAATATTTGTTATATTAAGTGCTCAGAGGCATCAGAGTTCTCAGGAAAATGTACATAATAAACAGGAAGCCATTTATTTACAAATACAATTGCCCTAGACAAGCCACATTCCATGTACGTAATTCATTAATGGAATTTGTTCCTTCTCCTCCCTTTGGAAAGAGAAATTTTAGCTTTTAAAAATAGCTGCGTCTTGGGGGAGGGGAAGAAGAATGGTTAGTTTACCTGTTCCTAGAAAAAGAAGCAGTGGTGTCCCGGCCAATTCCTGTCTGTGGGGATGTTAAATAGCATAAAATAACCGTTTAAAAGACATGCAGAGGTTTTGTGTGTGTTTTTTTCCTTTTTACTCTTCAGAAAATAAGTTTGTTGGCAGTGGTTCCTGTCACCAGAGTTGCCCAGGGAAATTGTGCTGGTAACTTAACCCTAGTTGGGGTGTGTGTGCACGTGTGTGAACAAAACTAAAATTTAAATAACTCGAGCTGGCTGGGAATATAGCAGAATTTAACCGTAAACCTCACCTAGTTGCCATAGTTTTAGCCATTTCTGTGGCAATGTGCCTGCTGCCCTCACTCCTTCCTGACAGGAGTCGCCCCTGGGGTGATGCTGGTTCTTGGCTTTCTTGCCCCCAGTATAAGCATCGCTTACCTGGAGAACTTGAGTCTGGTCTTTATTAACTTGGGATGCTTTCTCTAAGTAAGTCCCTTTCCCCTGCGAGTTTCGAGTTGCGAGAGGGGCATTGTTTGGGAGAGAAAGGATGCCCAGGGGAAGGGGGAACCTAGCGTGAGTCTCTGGGCACCCCAGTGAGTAGGGAGTCAACATCAAAAGCACAGGACACACCTGAGGTAGGTTTGGAGCTTCCCGAGGTCCCCAAATGAGACATTTACAGAGGACAAAAAAGAATAACTGTTTTCCACGTTTCATTGTTGTAGCTACAAAATAACAGGACGAACACTGAGAGGAAAGAAAACACATCTTTTAATTCAAAAACAAAAACAAAAGGGCAAGGGATGTTTTGACGAAGAGCTTCCTGGGAGATCCAACATTTGTTCTGTCCTGCAGGACTGTGTCCCTCCTGGCAGAAGACAAGCCCATTTAGCCGACTGGGACACTGCACTCTGAAATAGAATAGATACTCATTTCAAAGAGCTCGCCTTGCGCCAGCACTGAAATAAAAGATGCCCAAACCTGTCACCCTCAGTCCACCTAGGTTCAGGCAGGGCAACTTCCAGGTGTGAAGGGGAGCCGGGCAGGGTCCTTCCATTCTGCCCATGTGAGAATCTCGGAGGGAGAGTCTATGCTTCATTTATATTTCCAAGGTTGAAAATTCTCCAGCAGAGTTTTTAAAAAATAAATAAATTAGGTCTAATCGGAAAGTATCGTGTCACCCAGAAACTAACAAAATGAAACTAAATGTCTTACTAGCTTGGTCTTGGGAATCTGTAGGTTACAACAGGGAAACACCCATCAGTAGAGAAAACAACACCTACAAACTCTTTTTAGTTAACGTTTTGGGGGAGAAATCTTTCAAACTTGCCCGGGCCATCCTACTGATTACGCTTTGTACTTCTCCAAGATTTCTTCCAAACAGGGCTTTAAAAAACTGTTTCAAACCTGAGAGATGTCTTTAACTCTTCCAGGAACTATTTAATAGTTGTCCTGGATGTTTTTCACAAGAGAGGGAGGCTAAGCAGATAGCCTTGGGTCCAGTGACATCTGGGGGAGAGGAGGTGGTGGGGACTCAAGGCACACCTAAAATGGGGTTTTTGATTTTCAGTGGGGGAGCCTCGCAGGTCAGCACTACTTACTTGTGTACCTGAACTCACAGGCTTTCCTCTGTTTATCAGGGAGGAGGGCCTGCAGGTCTGCAGGTGAGGGGGGTGGAAGTGAAGGGAGAGAGACCAGAGGACAGATCAGTTACCTCTCCCTTTGTTCCTGGGCCTTGAACTGGGACTTCAAGAAGGGGGAAGAAAAGCGCCTCCCCCCCAGTGAAGCCGCCACATCCGTGTGCATCACCCTGACACCCCTACCCCAGCCCAAAAGCCAAGTGCTGGCTGATGGGAGCAAACTGGTAACCCGAGGAATCCCCGTGTGAGTGTGTTACGTAACATACAGAACTTTCTGCGGGGAGAGGTGCTCACGCTTGATTTTCCTCCAAATGTCTATGTGCAGGCATAAAGGCCTAGAAGGAAGGAATGGAGACAAATTAAATAGCTTTAATTTAAAAACACTAGGGAGAAACGGGAGATGTGTAGCCACATACGACGACGCATGCAAGCCTGTGTGTATGGGAACAGTCATTCTCTGTACCTCCTGTTTGCCAGAGTAGCCTTTAAACACCCTGCATCCAGCTGTACTTTGGCTAAAAGAGGAGTTGTACCTAATTTGGGGGCTGGGAGAGGGCCACCCTACCCGGGAATACCGGGCCCTGGTGGCCCTGTTGCCAGTAGGAGTCAAGTTAGTTCACGGCCGTGTTATCCTTAACCTGCTCTTTTCGTCTGAATCCTCAAATTCTTACCGTGGGAGGGCAGGTTACCCCCTACCCATGGCCCTGCTGTGCGCACCCCGGTCGCCCCGGCCTGTGGCTAGAAAGCTGCTCCTTCACCGGCAGCAGGAGGCCGCCGGCGCCGCCGCCGCAGCCCGAGGTCACATTCAGAAACCCTGTTCTGGGAGAACCTGGCCCCAAAGGCGAAGGCGGTGCAAACCGTGTTCATTTGCCCCAAGCGCGAAGGGGAGATGTAACCGAGGGACGAGCATTTTGCAGGAGGGGATCTGGAGCGGGGCAGTTGATCCGGGCAGGTTCCCTGCGCCAGGCCCTCTCTGCAGGGGGTGGGGGGGGCGGGGGGTGATGGGGGTGGAAGGGCCCGGGAGGGGGAGCTGCCGAAGGCGCGCAAGCTGACAAAGCTGGAACAAAGGCTTCGCGCAAAAGTAGTACCAAGGATCTTTAAATCATCACACACCTTACAGGCGTGTCCCCAGCTCCCGGGACGGAGAGTCCGTTGATCGTCCCCCCGGGCTCCGCGGACGTGCCCGGGCTGCCAATGGTGCGGGGCTGGCTGCCGGGCGTCGCAGCCTCGGCCCCGCGCTCCGCCGCGAGCGAGGGCGCGTGGCTGGTCCCCCGGCGGCCCGGTGAGGCGCTGGTCCCGTTGGGCAACACGCGTCGCCCCCGGTTGGCCCCGGCAAGGTGGTGGGCTGCGGTCCAGCCCGGCGGTGCCAGGGTGCCCGGCGGTGCCTGGGTGCCCGGCGGTGAGGCCTAGAGCACTGCGCACGCCTCCCTGTCTCCCCGCCCGGCCAGAGCCGAGCGCTGGAGAAGGGAGCTCGTGGGGTTGGCGGCGTCTGAGTCACCAGGGCCTTGGCAAGGAAAGCAAGCGGTACGCGGTGGCGAGGACGCCCCCAGGACGCGCTGCTGGGGCGCTCACGGAGGCAGGTGGGCCTTTCCCAAGGCCTCGGCCTGGGCCCTGCGCCCAGTTCCTCGGCCCCTGCAGCCCGCGCCCCGCACGCCGCCGCCACCGAGCCCTGGCGGTGACCCTGCGCCCCAGCGCAGCCTGGGCCGCCAGCTGCCGGGTGGGAATACGTGGGTAGGAGTTGCGCCCTAGCCCCGGGATCGGGCAAAGTTGCGACCAGCGCAGGGGAGTGGGTGCCTGGAGAGTGGGAACACCTCAAAGAGCCGTGCCTTCCCCCTAACTGCCCCCGCTGGGTTCCAAGGCTCCCAGGGCACTACCCACGTTTCCCTGGGAACTCGGGGGCCCAGGAGTGGGGTTCAGTGAGACAGGCGGGAAGCGAGAAGCTCAGGGTCCGAGTTCAAGACCCGAAGTAGGTGGAGGAACGCATCAGGCAGAGGTGTCCCTCCACCCGTGGGTGGATGAGGACAAAGTGGGTGACGGGGACAAAACCTTGGGAGAGAGGTAGAAGCGGGTATAATATGTGGTCAGTGACTCTCCTCGGAGGTGTTTCCTTTTTTAATTCAACCCAGGGGGAGGCCCTGGGAATGGCTGACGACCTGGGCATCCAGCTGCCAGCACCCACCCCTCCAGGCCTCCCAGCCCCCCGAGCTGCCCAGAGCAGGAGGTCTGCCGAAGGTGGCTCCAGCCCTCGGGCCAGGCCTCCGGACGCCTCCCACTACGCCCTCCTCCTGGCCTGGGCTGGGCCGGGGCTTCGACCCCACAAATGGCCCCTGCGGAGGGGCCTGCTCGGAAATTCCACCCAGGCAGCCCAGCCTAAGTGACACTGGCTCCTACCCCCGGCTACATACAAGTGCAAATGAGATGCATTTCGGCTGATCGGTCCACTGTATTTTCTGCAACTTAACGTGTCTGCGTCTTGTCAACTCCTCTAGTTGGGAAGAATAGCAGAAATTTTTAAAGAGAATTTCTTGTGTGTGTGTGGTTTCCAGCTACAATTCCATCCAGGGAGATGGGTGGGAGTGGAGACAAGGAGGCTTGCTGACATGAACAACATGATATAAACCCTCCTGAAGTGCAACTTTAAGGCACAAAGAAAGGAAAAAGAGGTGGGGGTGTGTTGCGGTCGCTGACTAGAGACCTGGGTGAAACTTAGGTGCATCTGGCTGGGGAAAGCGTCAAGCTCTAAGTTTTCTTTTTGAGAACAAAATTCATTTGTACTTACTTGGGTGGAGGGGACGGATCAAACTCCTTCCCCCAGCTAACCTGACATCTTGAACAGTGCGTCTGGGCTACTTAATGGGGGTGAGTGGGATCTACAGGGGAGGTGGGGAGAAGTTTGCTGACACCACAGAGGTCCTATCTGGGTAAAGCGTTTGCTGTCCTCTGTATGTCAATTTCCAAACCAGGTGTAAGTAAATTGAGGAAACGCCTCCAATTCTCACCGGATCCGCCCCACCCCACGTTTCCTGGGAAAGCAAGTCCTCTCAGACCTTGATGATGTGGGCCTTCTGTAAGGTAAGGCGAGGGACCAAATGGCCTCTGGTATTCTGCCCCCAGCCACCTCGGAGGGCTCCCAGGGCCCTAGAACCCTGGTAGGACACAGGGCCAGCTCCAGCCTCCACGCCTTCCCCTGTTCACAGGTATTTGCAGTCTCAGGCTGGTCTGCAGCTGACCCAAGGAAGCGGAACAGCAGAATTTCAGAGCCCTGGCCTTCTCCCTGCCACCAGACTCAGTGGTGGGCAGGGCCCAGACTGCCCCGCGTTACGGGAGCTGCGTGCCGGCCTCTAGCCCCCTCTTCCCTGGGATTCTCAGGGTCAGCAGGGAATTTGCTGTTGAGTATGGAGCCGTCGTGTTAAGCCTCTGGGGTCGGCCGCCCTCTCCAAGGAGCTGTAGCAGGACTCTCAGGACCACAGGGTCTTATGTGGACTGCTGACAGCCTGAGCCAGGCAAAAGGAGCCACTGGCAAGAGCACACCCCAGGCCCGCTTCATTCAGGTGAGGTTTGGGGACTTGTCAGGTGTCCAAGAGGAGCCCGCACCATCCAGTTACCTGTGGAGGACCCCTTCCCTGCTGTCCTCCTGGGCTGAGGTGTGAGGTACCCTCACTGCAGGGCAATTAACTCTAACAAAACAGAACGGGGTAGGGTCAAGTGCTTCACCTGGAGAGCGGGGGGCCACCCAGCACTCTGAAACCATCCAACCATTCACGCTCCTTCAGCAGAGGACTCTACTGGTCGGAAGCAGCTCAGGTTTCTGCCGTGCAGCCTGGGCATTTCCATACCAGCCTGGTAAATACATCAGAACCAGATGTGCGCCGCTGCTCTGGCTTCCACCAGGAGCCAGCGAGGTGCTGGGGAGATGTCCTGAACGCATTCACTGCCTCAGCTCACCCAGTGTCCTGACAGGCTGGCAGGAAGGGCTGAACGCTGGGGAACGAGCAGAGGTGACCCGACACCTCCGACTGCCCCGTGGCTGAGCCTGCCTGCGTCACGGTGGCTGGCCAGGGCCCCTGCAAGCTGCCCTCCCTTCTCACTGTGGACTCCCAGTGGCGATGTATTCCCTCCCTCCCTCCCTGCCACCTCCTCCCATCCCAGAACTGAGCCTGGATTTCCGTTTGGGGTGAGAAGCGGTGTCAAGAAAGAGGCGAGGGGGGCTGGTGAACCATCTTCAGCCTCAGTAGCCTTTACACCAACAGATGAGTCTCACTAACCTTTTCTTTTGAACAGTCACTCAGCCTGTGACAGGCTAAAACCATGTGAACCCATGAGCAAAAAGAAAATCTTTTTTCAGACCAAGTTCCTTATTTGTCCTTTGCTCCCTGAGTTCACCAGCCCTCACTTCCCCAGTTCCCAGCCTTCCCGATATCCATGAGTCCAGCTGAAGATTTAAAACACTTGTTTCTTCAAATCTTCCAGGGCTCTCAGTATTACCAGAGGAACTGGAGAGAGAACGCACCCTCCCTTTCAATCCCCCCACGACCAAATTCTGTATCCAAACCAAATAACCACCACCATCAATTACACTTCGCATAACTTGACGCAGCCAGAAGTGAAGACTCCGTTATTTACCAGAAGTAGAAATCAACTTTACTGAAAGAAAGAAATTCAACCTTGACCATGGGATACCTACTGGAGAGCTCTTTGAGAACTTCATCCGTCTTCTTACCTCCTTTACGGGGGTGGAATGCTATAAAAATCTGGGGTGGCAGAAATTTGAAACAGCGTGGTTTGGAGTCCTCAACTCCAATCATTAGTAATACAGTCATTAATAGTCATTAATAGTCATTATTGGCACTTAATTGCTTGGTCTGATGGGTGCTTTAGTTATGACCCGATTTAGTTTCCTGGAGAAGTAGAGGTGGTCCAGGATCAGTGAAGGGAAGCCATTTGCAGGCAACTTTTTCCAGCAGAAGGGAAAGTACTTTTGATATACTTGCAGACATGTGTCTCACACATTTTTTTCCCTGCCTTTTGTAAACTAAGAATAAACATTACAGATCTGGGTTTTAATTTATCCAGATGGGATCATAAAGTACCTAGGAGATTTCATAGATATGTGTGTATATATATATATATACACACTCACACTATAGAATATATATACACACTATTTCATATATATTTCATATATATACAAACACGATAGAATATATATACACACTATAGAATATATGTATACATAAACGCACACCTTAGAGTTAAGGACACAAAGGCTGTTCACACTGAAAGGTGGAAAAGAAACTCAATACCAAAGCAGAAAGAACTGAACCGCCAGCGGAATCGAGTAGCTGAGCAAGTTCACTTTATTCCTTCGCAGGAAGAGGGTCAGCGGCGGCGAGGGAAAGTTGCCCCGGGTCTTTGCAGAGGGACACGGCTGCGAGGCGCGCCAGACCTTCCCACCAGCTGCCGCCTGGGCTCCAGGCTTCGCGACCCCTCGTCCCTTATCACCTCCCCATCCCCCCACCCACCCACACACGCTCCTCTCTGCCGGGGTCTCCGTTTCCACCTGGCTCCCCAGTTCAGAACCCAGCCAGCCGGAGGCCTGCCTCTGCCAGGCGGCCCTCCCCCTCCGCCGCCGGGCCGGCTGCCCGCTCCCCGCGCTCTGGACTCACCCGGCGCAGTCCTTCCATCCACTGCGCACACAGACAGGAAACCGGCCTCAGTCGGGGCAACTGAATTTGAAACCGCACTTGGTCGATACCATCAAAGACAAGAGCGTACACTTGGGGCTCAGAGCTCCCGAGCCCGCTTCTAGCAGAAAACCGGGTACGGGGCGGGGTGGGGGGGGGAAGGCGGCCGGGGCCAAAATCGTCCTTCCGACCGCGCCGCCCGCTTTCTTAAGGAAATGAACGCGACGGGCCGCGCGCCCCAGCCCGTCTCTCGCCCCCGGCCCACCGGCCCCCGGTCCCCGTCGCGGCTGCGGGGACCCGGGTGCGGGGCTCGCGTCCGCCCCGCCGGCCCGTGCCTGGCATTAAATATTCATAGAGATCGCTACTTTCTTAAAGGAGAACCCACCGCGCGGGAAAGTTCACAGCCAAGTGTAGGCACAAAGGAAGGTCTCGCTGCTGCGTGTTCCGGGTCTGGGAGACGCACCCCTTTCCGCGGCAGGGCCCGCGCAGGCGACATAAGGAGGAGCCTAAGGGACTGGAGAGCGTGATCAAGTCACTTTTCTTGGAGAGGGTGGAAGGGGAGCCGAACTTGGTGGCGGAACGAAAGCTCGCTCCCTGATCCCCGAACAGTTACTTAGAAATTAACCGTCGCGTTTTACGCCCCAGAGTCCCAGGAGCTTTTTTTTTTTTTTTTTTTTTTTAGAAGGCTGCTTGAGCTTCCCCCGGGCTCCACCCGCATCGGGGACAGCAAGAAAGTTTGCCCCGTGTTGTTGGAAACGCGAGCGCCCACGAAGTTTATTAAACCTCGTACCGAACCACAATTTCTGCGGAACGGTTCAAACACACAACCGACCCCGCACCTGCCCGCTTCCCCGTAAAGCAGAGGCCGGGCTCGCGGAGAGCGGGGCGGCCAGTCGAGGAGCAGCGGGCGGGCGCGGTCTGGAGGCTTGCGTCTGCGCCCCGGTTCCCACCTGGCGCGTCCCCGGCCCCAGGGCCCCCGCAGCCTGAGCCCCAGCCTCGCGGCTCCTATCCCCGGAGCGCGGCCGGGCCCCGGGACCGAGCGCCAGTGGGCGGAGGGGCGAAGGGTCGGAGGCCGCGGCCAGCGAGCCGAGGCCCAGCGGGAGCTCCCCGCCCGCGCCCCGGGCCTGGTTATGCGGCCCCGTGGGGTCGGCCTCGCGCGCCCTCGCCGGCAGGCTGCGTCCCCCCCGGCCCGCGGGGCTTTGTGTGCCCGGCCCGGCGCACTTTCGCGAGTGGTCGGAAAGCCTCGAGCGCCATCTAACGGGAGCAGCCGAAGCTGCCGCCGGGCTGAGGTGGGGACAGGCAGCGCGGCCCGGGCGGGGCCTCCCCACCTCCTCGCGCGCCGGCCGGACGCCACCCCCGGCGCGCGCACCGCACACGCGCTTGGGAATCTGGAGCCCCCGAAGCCCGCCTCCCCCGGGGCGGGGGTGGGGGTGCAGCGGCTGCCTGGCCGCCCGGGACCGTTCCCTGCGCCCCTGCCCTCTCCTCCCTTCCGCGCGCCCCAGGCCACAGGAGACGAAGGATCGTCTTGCACCTGCCTTATTAGGGCCCTGGTGTCCTTCAAGCGCTTTTTCCTTTTGGCCCGCGATGGAAAGTACTAAGAAGTCCCCGTGGGGAGCACCAGTTTTCCGAAAGAAACAGCCACTTAACGAAGAGGTCTGCAGCCAAAGAAGCTTCCAGAGGGATGGGGAAAGGCGATGAAAGAGGATAATGGTAACAAACAAAACAGAAGTGCCCAGCTGAGGGAGATTTGGTTCTGCTGGGGCCTCACGGGAGCTTCCGTGGCTGCTACTTGGGAGCGGCTGTTTGGCGGGGCGACAGGTGGGGAAGCCCTGCAGGGGCCTCTGGGGAGGGCGCAGGGAGCCGGGCGCAGGAAGGGACGGAAGAGAGGAGCCGGCACCCCAGAAGATGGGCTGAAGCTTGAGGAGACTCAGGCCCCCTGAGTGTTCCAGGCCACCGTGGCGGGTCAGCCGTCCTGGGCGGTACACGTGGCGGCCATGCTCTCCTGTCAGCTCAGGGACTTCCGCAGAGTTGGGAAGTTGGCAGAAGGACTGGCATCCCTGACAAGGCCCAAACCGCCCTCTCCGCACACCCCGTAGCTACCGTCTGCCCTGATGTTTCCAGTGGGGGTGACCTGTCTCCGTGCCTCCAAGCAAAGGGCCAGAGGCAGGGAAGGCCGGTGGGCAGCCTGAGACCCGCCGCGTGGGCCCTGGTGATGAGACCAGAGGGACTGGAGTCTAGATCCCCCCGACTCCCGGGAACGCGGGGCATCTCCCCAGTCCAGGCCCAGAGGCGGTGAAGAGCTGAGAGTTTTCTGCCCTGCCTTCCTGGGGACTGGAATGCCTGTTCCTCCCTCAAGTATGTCAGGAGGGTAGAACATGGTGTCAGATGGACAAACAGTTTTTATTGTGGTAAAACACACATACAGTTCACCATCTTAGCCATTTTTAAGTGTACAGTTCAGTGGCGCTAAGGACATTCCCTCTGTTGTACAAACATCACCACCGTCCACAGAACACTGTCATCTTCCCAAACTGAAACTCTGTCCCCATTAAGCACTAACTCCCCCTCCCCTCCCCCAGCCTCGGGCACCCACCATCCTACCTTCTGTCTCCATAAACTGGACTACGGGTCCCTAATATAAATGGACTCATAGAATATGTGTCCTGGCTTATTTCACTTAACATAGTGTCCACGGCATACACTGTAAAGCAATTACACTCCAATAAAGATGTTAAAAGAAAACAAAAGAACTCAGTCCTTTTTAAGGCTGAATAACAGTCCATTGTATGCATAGATGACGTTTTGCTTCTTCATTCATCTGTTGATGGACACCTGGGTTGACACCACCTTTTGGCTATTGTGAATCATGTTGCTTTGAAAGGGCATGTACAAATATCTCTTTGAGATCCCACTTTCAGTTTGTTGGGGTGTATGCTGGATCATATGATGATTCTCTATTTAATTTGGGGGGGAGGCTGCCCTGCTGTTCTCCACAGTGGCTGCACCCCTTTACATTCCCACCAGCAGTCCCCGAGGCTTCCGATTTCTCCACGACCTCAGCAACACTTGTTATTTTCTGTTTTGGCTTTTGAAATAAGAGCCGTCCTAAGGGTGGGAAGAGGCATCCAACTGTAGTTCTGAAACGTTTTTAAGTGTAACTATAGAAACATAAAGAAATCATATTAATAAGGCAAATTGGCCATGGGTTTTAGCAGAGTGGAAACATCCTGGTGACCCTCTCAGTGTTTAGTCTAATTTACCAAAGGGGAAAAGGGGAGAAACCGCCATGAGAGAGGGGGGCGTGCAGACCTAGCACCATCTATGATCACTTCTAATCACCTCTCTTTCTAATCACGAGCTGGAAAATTGAGGGGCTATAGTATTAGCGAGCCCTATTCCTTTCTTTGTTTCCAGAAGAAGACCAGAGATTCACCCCCTCTTAAACAGGGAGGAGAAAAGAAAAACAATGTGCTTGTCTTCTTCCTGGATTCTTTCAATTATTCCACTTGGAAGCAATGCTAGTATCCCTGACATGGGCCGTGGGGGGGCGGGGGCGGCTGCTGGAAACCCCTGAAGTCCTCTTTCCTAGGGAAGGGCTAAGAAATAGCAAGTGTGCACGCCAGAGAGCGGCCGTTCCACCCCGACTCCCTGGCTGGGAGCTGCCTTCCTACGGCGCATCCTCTGCTTCCTCGCATGGCCCTGGTGGCCGGTGAGCCCAGCCAGCTGTATTTAGAAGTTCCTTGTGGTGTACTTACAAAGTGCCCCGTCCTCCTTTCCTCTTCTTTTTAATATTACAGCCTGTGGAGACAGGTCAGGGTTTTTATTGCCCACATTTTAAGTGAAAATATCTAGAGTGGGCACAAGATAATCAGTGGCCAGGACTGTGGTACCAGGGTCGCAGCCGTGGCTCCCAGCCCGAGCGCCGCCTTGGCCACTGAACCACACTGTTTCTTTCATCCGACAGGAGGGCTGGCACAGGACACAGATGAGAGAGACCAGAGCAGCCAACCTTGGCAGAGGCCTTGACCTCCCTTCTGCCAGCAGGCCAACCCTGCCCCTTGCCGCACAGCCAGAGCTCCGCAGTGTCGCAGGGGGCATGGAGGGAGGGGGACGAGCACACCCTTGGGGAAGGGTGTCTTGGAGGCCTTCCCAGCGCCTCGGCTCCGCGTGGTATCTGGCCCTCCCCCTTAATTGCAGCGGCTGCTCCCCAGAGAGAAGGGTACACTGCCCATCAGGGGCTCCGAAACAAGACAAAGGAAAAACTCACGGCTGTGCCACACGCGTGCACACACAGTCATTCCCTCTTCCCTTGTTAAAGCTACTTCCACGTGAAAGAGGAGATGCCGGAGGATCACGTCTGGGGGCGCTGGGACTGAGAGACCTCTCGGCATTCTGAAAGGGTTTTGTACTGTTTGGATCCAAGCCATTTGTTTCTAGAGAGAATCACATGGGGTACAGGAGCTCGCTTCTTCCATTTGCAATGGCTTATTAAGTATAAGCATCTCTCTCCTCTGTTTACTGAGTGATTAGCTCCCCCTCCAATGACCCGGCCGGGGGAAATAGCCAAAGTATACCCTTAACACACAGTTAGCCCGCAAAATGCCCTTCCCGTACCCCTGGAGACCACAGGCAGGACTCGTGGTGCATTTTAGTGTCTTCTTTTAATGGTCCACAGCGAGGAACTCCACTGATGGTACTGTGTCACTAATGCCACCCACACTTCCACGTTCCGCTCCAGTCCCAGTGGGGAGACAGAAGTGGTACCTAGTATAGCAAAGGCAGGCCTGGGCTGTGCCCTCTGCCAGCGGCTTGGCGAGGAGGCCACAGTCTCAGGGCTCACTTGTTGTCACGGAATCTTGTCTGCTTTTCCCACAGAAGATTGTTCTTCCTGTCCCCGCAGGACAGGACAAAGAAAAACAAAGTCTCCTTCGTGCACCTTGATGCAGGCAGTTGAAAACTCTGGAAACTCAATAAAGATTAACCAGGTACTGGCTGATTAGTAGCTGGTGGCCTGGCTGAACCGGCTGGTTTCTCGTAGGTCCATTTAGTATAAGGACGGACCACTGGGCGTGCAGACCCAGCCTCCCTCAGCCAGATTGCAAAGGTCAGAGTGAAAACAAAATCATGCGATTTACCCAGATTTCAGAGACTGAATTCACTTGTAAGGTTTGGTCTGGAAAGAAGGATGAATGATTTCCGACTACGTGGATTCTTTTTCCTCCCTGCCAATTTCTTTATAGTGATATAGAGAAAGCCTAAGATATATCATCCCTACTGTTAGATCAATACGGTCTACCTGCCTATACCATAGTAGAGACTGTAGTGACATAATTAAACCAAACTATTTTCAACCTCTTCCATATTCTCAGCGGAATATTATTGCACATTATTAAGCTTTTGTGATGGGGCTGCGCTCTCACTCTTGTTAGAGTTAGAATTCTTCTGTGGGGGTGTCTTTATTGTGTGAACCTGGTCTTCTTTTACACTTGGTAGAACACAGGACTGAAGCAGATGCCGTAGATAGGAGTCGGCATCTTGTCTAAGGGTTGGGATTATCTCATCTGCCAGTCACTCCATCCTTACCATCTCCTGAAGACAAAGAGACCTCTCAGGTCACATTACTGAGTGGGAGGGGTCGGGGGTGGGCGGCAAAGCCAGACTTGAGCTCTGTTTGAGCTCAAGGTTCACTGCACTGCATCCCATGATTTGCGTGTGTGTGTCACACCACACACACAGCGCACATGACATAAACAGGATACACAACACACACAGCACATACCACACACACCTATGTGTCTAGTTTTTTTTTTTTTGGCTGCGTTGGGTCTTCATTGCTGCGAGCAGGCTTTCTCTAGTTGCAGCGAGTGGGGGCTACTCTTCGTTGCGGTGCGCGGGCTTCTGATTGCGGCCGCTTCTCTTGCTGTGGAGTATGGGCTCTAGGCGCATGGGCTTCAGTAGTTGTGGCACGCGGGCTCAGAAGTGCTGGCTCGTGGGCTCTAGAACGCAGGTTCAGTGGTTGTGGCGCACGGGCTTAGTTGCTCCGCGGCATGCGGGAATCTTCCTGGACCAGGGTTCGAACCCATGTCCCCTGCATTGGCAGGTGGATTCTTAACTACTGCACCACCAGGGAAGTCCCGCACCTGTGTGTCTTAAGTCGCATTCGGGCTCTGAGCCCGATTCCTTCTCCTCTGGGAGTCTGGGAGACCAGGTCATTGAAAGGGACGTTTATTGGCATGGGCGTGACATGGCTGCCCAGGCTCGCCTGGCCTCTGAGATGAAGCATGGTTATCTCAGGTGAGAGCATGTGGTAGAGGAGGGAAAGCTGGCCTTTTGTTTTGGGGGGGGTTGTTTGTTTGTTTTTTGGCCAACCCTTGTGGCATGGGCATGTGGGATCTTAGTTCCCAGACCAGGGATGAAACCCATGCCCCCTGCAGTGGAAGCTCAGTGTCTTATCCACTGGATGGCCAGGGAAGTCCCCTGGCCTTTTGTGTTTCTGATGCATAGTCTGCTATTTGTTCTCTCATGTTGTTTTTCAAATCTTTTTGAGGAAAAAGCACACACACACGTTACCCATCTCAGCTAGGCTAAGAGAAATCCCCAGAAGCAAGTTTTTCCCACGTTTGGGCCGGAAGATGGCTGCCCAGTCCTTTGGCAAGCAGAACAGCGCAGCAGGTCTCGAAGAAAGAAGGGCCCTGGGGGAGAGGGCACCAGGTCCCTTCCTGTCCACGGGGCCTCCTCCCGCCGCCACGGCCTCTGTGCTCTGTCTTCACCACAGAGCCCCGTCCCACGGGTGCCAGTGTTCTCTTCACACCTGCAGAGGGCGCAGGTGATGTGTCCGGTCCCTGGACGAGTGCAGCCTGTCTTCCTGGAGCATCAGGCACCATGTGATTCTTTGGGGGACAAGTTAAGTCATTTAACTGATAGATAATTTCAAACTCTACCTTTAGATAGAAACAAGCGTGGATCTATTATACAATAGCATACAAAATCATCCTATGATTTAAAAACAAAAACCAAGACTTCAGATGCATTTTGTGATTGGAGATGATGGCTTTGGACCAATATCTGGCCCTTCTTCTCGTCCAAGGCACATGGAGTTTCTTCTGACATTAGTGATATTTTGGCGGAAAATTTTGAGAATACTGCCTTTCGGCATATTTCCCCCCTCCTTTATATGGTTGGGATTGAAGTTTCAGGACATTATATTTTAAGATTCATCCTCTTCCCACCCACCTCCACCCCCTACCACATAGACAGATTTGGGGCCACCTGTTCACTCCACAGCCAGGAGGATGGAAAGATTCCTTGTGCCAGATTCTCGCCTGCATCCTGCGTACTCTGCAACAATGCCCTCCAACGTGACGGGAGGAGAACACTCCCTTGGCTCCACTGCCAGGTTCTGCTTGGACGGGGCACAGTCTGTACAATGATTAACTCCGTGGGACTGGCTGGAGGGGCACCATGTTCTGGGGGAACAGCCCAGGGGTCCCCCCTGCACCTTCACGTTCCCTGCCTGCTTCAGGGCGTGCTCTGTGCTGGACCACGCTCCCCGCCAAGGTCTGTGGCCGAGTTTGTATTCATTTTGCTGGTGTCATCAATTCCTTCCCTTTAGAAGTGTTCATATGAGTCTCCTCTTGTTTCTTGGACATCACCATCAATTCCTTTCTGATTTGTTCTCCACTCTGCACCCAGGAATGGGTGCAGAGCCCAGAGAAGAAGGACAACCTCTGCACTCTGCTTTCCTTTTTTCTCCTAAAGATCTGGTCTGTTTGGTTGGCTCAGTCCTCTGAAAACTCTGTGACGGGCGCTGTGGTCCAGAGCGATTCCCACGGGCGATGTTCCCGCCTCTTCCCGCAGCCAAGGGCTTGGACAGGGTTTCCTTGTTCAGGGCAGGGGTGGGTTGGGTGCTGTTCTACTAGATAAACCAACACAAGGCTGTCCTCTGCCCTGAGCAGAGATTGTGGAATTAGACTCAGTGTATCATACAAATGCTCTGAAAAGTCAATGAGTCAAAGACGTTGTATCAAAAGCAGCTTTTACTACATCAACAGGGTGAAAATATTATTTCTTAGAGGTTTTAGACTCTTAGAGGATGAAGGACATCTGGTTTATTTCAAATATAACCTTTTAGTTTCACATCTAGTTTATTTCACTTACAATCTTCTTTTATTCGTATCCAGTCCGTTTTTTCCCCTATACAATGGTCACAGTGAAGTCCAGTGTGCCCTGTCTTTGTCTCTCTGCCTCTGTTTCTCTCTTTATATATATAAATGTACAGGTATATGATACCTATACACCACAGTGCAATTTGGACAAATATAATATCTTATAATATATTTTTTCAAACTCGCTTTCAGCTGGTTGCCTTGATCTTCTTCTGACACAGGCTTAAGTGTGTCCATAAAAACCAATATCTTCCTGAATTCAGTAAAATAAACTGAATTTGAGCTTTAAATGACGGTAGTTTGTTGGGCCAGGTCACATGGAGGGTCCCATGTGGTTCTTGGGGTTCCTCTGATGTGTGGTCAGTGCTGGGTGGACACCCCCTGAGGTGTCTCACAGCTGGAATATCTGTCATTAGACTGTCACTGTCCCCTCCCCTCCCCTCCCCTGTATCTCCACGTTGCTCTTCTTTTCTTCCTTATTTGAAAATGAGAGAAGAAGAAGAAATAAAATCTGCATTTATAAGGAAAATAATGAAGCAAGTTGATATCTTGCTTATTGTCTAGTTGGTAGCATTGACTCACCAGATTATTAGAGCAGATAAAGTCTACTGTTAGGGAATGGGTTTTTCAGAAATATATAGGGTTTCAGAGGAAAAGGTTGTTTGTTTTTCAAGTCTTATCTGAATTGAAAATTTCAGAACCTGCACCATCTTTCTGGGGAGAAAGAAGACCTGGATTTTAGAAGATGTTGGGGGTAAGAGTTTATTAATTAATTAATTTATTTTTGCTGTGTTGGGTCTTTGTTTCTGTGTGGGGGCTTTCTCTAGTTGTGGCAAGTGGGGGCCACTCTTCATCGTGGTGCGCGGGCCTCTCACTATCGCGGCCTCTCTTGTTGCGGAGCACAGGCTCCAGACGCGCAGGCTCAGTAGTTGGGGCTCACGGGCCTAGTTGCTCCGCAGCATGTGGGATCTTCCCAGACCAGGGCTCGAACCCGGGTCCCCTGCATTGGCAGGCAGATTCTCAACCACTGCGCCACCAGGAAGCCCGACCTGGATGTTTTTATTTACCCTTTTCTTCCTTCAGCCTCGCCTGGTCTCCCTATAGACTGGATGTTGGAACTAAAATGGTGTTCGTCCTGACTTTTAAGATCCCGCACGTTGATGGTCTGAGTAATCCCGTGAGTTTCCGCATCTTCATCTGACATCGTGTGACTGAAACACTCAAAATCTGACTTCAGAAACAAATTCACACTCTAAGTGCTTTGAGAGTTACGTCCACCTTTTCACATGATTCTCTTCTCCTGTTTTTAAATTTGAATTTAACTCACTTCCTCTAGGAAAGGACCAAGAAGAAATATCACAGATGAAATGAAAGCTTTGCCAAGTGTACTCAGGTTAAGGATAGAAAACAGAACAACAGGTGAAAATGACCGGTAGCAGAAAGCAAGAATATTGAGTACCAGGAATAACAGCACTTAAATGTAATTCTGTACCTGGCTAGGACCTGGGAGGGACATCACCCCCCCATCAGTGTCCGAGGCAAGGCCCTCGCCGAGAAGAGGCATGGGCAGCGTGGCTTCTTTGTGGAAAGCAGGTGTCTCCTGTGGAGAACTGCCAGGATTACCCTTAAATGGATTAAGGGGAAGTCCTGGAGGAAAAGAGCTTGCGTTTTCTGACCCACCCCCAGCGGCCAGGGCATTAGAGGGGCAGGATGCCCTGGTATGCAACGCACCAGCCACGCAGCACCCGCCCCTGGGCCTAGCGCAGCCTTGGCCTTGGGCAGCCTTGGCCTTGGGCCTTTGCGAAGCAGTTTAAGACCCTGGATTAGCTTTGGCCGTAGAAGCTGCACACTAACAGCTTCTTTTTTTTCCTCCAATTTGTGCGTGGACTCACGTTGGTCTGTCATTAGGCAGGGCTGGAACGGGTGGGTCCTCCCGCGGTGGGAGCTTTGTGTCATGTGCTATCATTTGCAGAAGATCTGGCAGGGGAAAGTCAGAAATATTACACAGCAGCTTTGGATCCTGTCCAGCTCTCCATTCTCAGCCCAGCGCTCTTCTCTTAGCATCTGGAAGATGCTAACAAATGCAGTTCTCTACTTCCAATCCAGAGGGGGAAACACATTTCCAGGCCCCTCCCATCCCAACCTTATGTCTGATGTCAGAAAATCAGCACGTCATCTTGTAAAGTTGCAAACATTGCGGAACGAATGCCGTTAGGGTTCAGACCGTTAGGATGGATACGCAGGGCAGGGTGGAGGCTTTTTGCCCCTCTAGCAATAGGAAGTCAGGATAGACTTGGGGTTGTAGGAAGCTCTGGTCTCTAGGAGACCCTTTCTCAGAATTGCTAGGCTCACCAGCAGCTTCTGGTAAGAACGGGGAAAGGGACGGGGGTGGGAGGTGGATGGAAAGAGCATCTTCCCTGGGTGAGTCCTCAGTGGCTCATTTCAAGTGGCTGCAGATGGTGTAGAAGTGTCCTTACCTGTTAGGACGGATTAGAATAGAGACCATGCTCATTAAGTTAGAGAGATGACACCAGACTGGTCTGATCGGTGGAGAGAAGATTATGGAAGGGACGACGGGGAACAATGTGAGTCCCAAGGCTGGCACACAAGTAAACTCAAGACTAATATGATCCTGCAATCCTACTCCTGGGCATATATCCGGAGAAAAATATGGTTCAAAAGGATACATGGGGGGGCTTCCCTGGTGGCGCAGTGGTTGAGAGTCCGCCTGCCGATGCAGGGGACACGGGTTCGTGCACCCGGTCCAGGAAGATCCCACGTGCCGCGGAGCGGCTGGGCCCGTGAGCCATGGCCGCTGAGCCTGCGCGTCCGGAGCCTGTGCTCCGCAACGGGAGAGGCCACAGCAGTGAGAGGCCCGCGTACCACAAAAAAAAAAAAAAAAGAAAAAAAGGATACATGCACCCCAGTGTTCATTGCAGCACTGTTCACAATAGGCAAGTCATGGAAGCAACCTAAGTGTCCATCAGCAGATGAATGGACAAAGAAGCTGTGGTACAATACACACAATGGAATGTTACTCGGCCATAAAAATGAATGAAGTAACGCCATTTACAGCAACATGGGTGGACCTAGAGATTGTCATACTGAGTGAAGTAAGTCAGAGAAGGACAAATATCATATGATATCACTTATATGTGGAATCTAAAAAAAATTGAATCAAATGAACTTATTTCCAAAACAGAAACAGACTCACAGACTTAGAGAAGGAACTTATGGTCACCAGGTAGGAAGGGTGGGGGGAGGCATAGATGGGGAGTTTGGGAATGACATGTACGCATGTCTTGCTATATTTAAAATAGATAACCAACAAGGACCTACCATAAAATTAACTAATTAATTAATTTAAAAACTCAAGACTAGTTTGGAAGAGTGGTGGAAATCCAAACCCATTCATTTGAGAGTGATGTCTTCACCCTAGGACGTGTTCAAAAGTGTTGCAAGGTGGGAGTTTTTGTCATTCTCTGGTTGTGGAGGGACTTCCCTCTGGGAACCCAATTCTAGAAGGATAGGAAAATCCTCACGGAGTTCTAAGGTACCATAAGGCTAACAAGCCAGAAAAGGAGGCTGTTCATGGAAGCTAGGGATGTCTGGAACCTGCTCAGTTCCAGGCGTATACAATGCTTATTATTCAGTATCTGGTGTGTGTGGTTGGACCAGTGTGCGTGGTTGAGGGTCAGGAGGTCAGCGATATATACAGAAGTTGACTGCACATCCCAGGCTTTTATACAGAAACGGGACTTGCCATCCTTCATTAAGGCAGAAAAGGGGTGAACCGGCGTAAGCATAAGGGATTTAGGTTGAACTCTGTGTTACTGAAAACTGTTGTCCAGTGACCTGCCTAGTAGAATATTCTAGGCCGCCCATTGATCTGCTCCCTGTGCAGCCGCTGTGGAAACCACTGAAGAAACTCTGCCAGCTTTCCTCCCGGGGCTCAGGGTCCAGGTACATAAATAAGGCATCAGGAAGGACCACTTCGGAGTGAAAGAGCCTCTGGACGCTTTCATCCAAGAGGACTTTAAACAGAGGCTGGAGTCGCGGGTGCTGGGGCCATTTTAGACGTGGAATTGCTCCGTGTCTGGAGCCTGGACCAGACGGTACAGCCAGGGTATGGGCTCCCAGCTCATCATGCCAACGAAACTTTACATTTCCGGATTTCAGAAGAAAAATGCAAGATTTGTGTCCCCAATGGAGCCTTGAATGCCGGCACATACTGGTGCCAGGAAACGTGGAAATGTGGGTGGAGTGCAGAGCCCACCAAGGACTTTCCTAGTCCCACGTGCTTTGCTGAGCGGATGCGAACCTCTGCCCTCAGCCTCCCAGACGGATGCCTGTGAACACACACCTCTGTATCCGCACCCAGAAGCATTTTCAATTGGGGGCCTTCAAAACAGTGTTGAAAGGGGAAACACTGGGGCTTCCCTGGTGGTGCAGTGGTTAAGAATCCACCTGCCAATGCAGGGGACACGGGTTCGAGCCCTGGTCTGAGAAGATCCCACATCCCACGTGCAGCAATGAAGACCCAATGCAGCCAAAATTTAATTAATTAATTAAAAAACAAAAGGGGGAAATCCTTAAGAAGCACAATACTTTCTGCTGAATAACAAATCAGGAACAGTTAGGCGTTTCAATCATGAAGAGTTCTTTTTTTCTTTTTTGGTAGTATCACAGCGAAGGTGGTGCATGTCGACAGAAAAACGCACAACGTGAGAGCTGTGAGTTAAGTTTTATTTGGGACAAAATGAGGTCTATAGCCCGGGAGACAGCATTTCAGATAGGTCTGAGGAACTGCTACAAAGAGGTAGGGGGGAAGGTCAGGATATGTGTGATTTTGGTGAAGGGGGAGTCCATGAAATCAAGCACATGTTTTTTGTAGAAGGTTTCTGCTAGTCTCGAGGAGCAGACGTCACCGTGAAGGATTTTAGTGCTTTTCTAGATACGAGGAGATGCAAGAATCAGGCTCATAAAATCTTCTCCTGAAGATATCTAACTGTCTGAAGGTCTGTTCTGCCAGTTTTTCCCAGAGCACGGAGCACCTCATTCCTGAACTCCTTGCAGGGCATGTTGAAGGTCAGCGGTCATAGCAGCTCCTGATTTAATCCTTGTAGAGGCAGATGGCAAGGGCCAGTTTGTGGTTGGCATGCAGCAGCGTTTTCCTAAGAGGGCAGAGCCACCCTGAACGAGGGGGTGCCAGCACTCACTACTTATCAAAGTACATCCATTTCAGAGGTAACGTGCCTGCCGTATATAAACATCGCTGCTCTTGAAAAAGACACCTTTTCCTCTGAAAAACGCACCCCTGCATCTTCCTAGGGGCAGCCTGGCTCCCCGTGCCAAATGGACATATTTCTACACGCTCTGAGGGGGCAAACGAATACTCTGCGAAGGGTTAAGTTTCATCAGGAAGGTCTGACGAGTACCTTCTGTTGTGCAGAAAACCAAGGAGCTAACGTGGATTTTGAACAGGACGTGAGTGAGAGAAAAGTATTCCGGGGTGAAAGAGCGGCTGGGACGCCAGGCGGGCAGTGCATCTCCCCCTGCTCCTTTGTGCCGTGACTTGGAAAACTTTCAGAATGGGGTGAGTACACATTTTGTTGTTGTTGATCAAGGATTTCTGCAAGTTGGAAGGGCTCAGCCTGGATTATGGGCAGAAAAAGTGAACTGTCTCTCAAGGCATGGTTTTGTTATCTGGACTCCAGAAAATGCTTATGTAAATCCCACCCCCAGGGGAAGGAAGGAAATGCGAAGGGAATATTTGCTAAGATTCATCTGATGGAGCCCATGGTTTCCAGCCTGATTTTGCCACTATTTTCCCCACCTGTCCACCCACCCCCTTCCTTCCCCGATCTCAGGAGAGTCTCAGTTACCAATTTGGGGTCTCCATGTAACACCTGCAAACCTTGGCTAAGTGCCCCCCTCGTTTCTCCTCACCTCCACCCTCCCTCTCACCATCCAAACACTTTGAGTCAACGCTTCCCATATGACGCCGCTGAAAAGAGGGGGAAAGGTTTTTGCTCTATACTGCAAAGACCCAAAACGTTTGTTTTCAGTTGTCCTAGTTGGTGATCTCTCATCACATTTGGATAATGCTTTTTTAAAATAAGCTGTTGAGGACTCGATCTGTTTGATGTGTGTGGAGCTCAGCCTAAGAGGTAAGAGGGCCACACCTTCTCGGCCGGAATCATAACAAAAGCACCTGCGACTTCCCTGGTGGTCCAGTGGCTAAGGCTCCGCTCTCCCAGTGCAAGGGACCCGGTTCAATCCCTGCTCGGGGAACTAGATCCCACATGCATGCCGCAACTAAGATTTCGCAGGCCGCAACTAAAGATCTGCGTGCTGCAGATGAGACCTGGCACAGCCAAAAGAAATAAATAATAAATAAACAATAAATATTTTAAAAAATAACAGTAGCACCTGCTAAGAGCCAGAGACTGTGCTACTGAATGTTTTCCACCCATGATCTTGTTGGATCTTAAAATGTGCATGCAAAAAAAGAGAGTATTTATATATTTTATAAACAAGAAGAGTGAAGGTCAGAGGAGTTAGGTGACTTGGTGGAGACCTCATAGCTAGTCCCTGGGGCCTGTGCCTTTGATGCCCGAACCCTTTCCTCATGTGGGCCCCTGCCCTCCCATGAGGCTCTCAGATGAGCCAGGATTCTGAGCCCGAGACCCACACCGAAAGGGCCACCATTGTGGTTCAACCACCCAGCAGGTAACTGTCACCTTGGTATTTCTACTTCTCACCTTGGTATTTCTACCTGGCACCATGCAGGACATATAGCAAATGCCTGGGTAATGCTTGCAAAATTGAATTCGTTTTCCATTTTTGCAAAACTCCTAAGTCTTTAGTGGGAGGAAGAAGCTTGACGTGTCTAATCAATAGATACTCCTAATGTATAGCAAATATATTATGGAATCATCGTTTCTCTTTTTACTCACTGACTTATCAGAATACACAAGAAAGGTCACCGACTGGACTGGGGGGCCTGCCCGGGTGTGGTCGGGAGCTGGTTCGTGTTGGTACCTTTCCTCCTCACCTAGGTCAGGTATGCCCCTGTCTTTCAAGGGGCACCCCTTCCACATGTTTTCCTGGTGGCTGACTCTCGTGTGCTCTCACACCCCAAGGATCGCCCTCCTTTCTGCCCTTTCCTCTCGTGGCCGCAGTCAGATGTCAGAGGGACCTCATCAGCCCAACTCTGTGTCGGGAATGGCCTGAGTCTGCTGAGAGAGGGGGTGTGACACGAAGCACCGGGGGAAGGGAGCGGCGCTACCAGCCCCGACTATTTCTAAGCTCACAGGCGTCTAGTGGAAGATGCCTGGGTTCTTCTCTCTTCTCTCTCTGGCTGTGCTGGGTCTCCTGCCCCGGGTCAGAGCTTTTCAATGACTCTGAGACGTTCCGATCCCGTCATTTCAAACCTCCTGGGCCTCGACAAGTGTGCGGGGCAGCCAGCCCATCTGATGTGCCCCTCCACGCCCAGGTGCCCAAGCTGCCTCAGGTCCAGGAATCCCACCCATCATGGGCTGAGGGGGCCAGGCCCTGGCTCTGCTCCCCCGTCCAGCCAAGCCGCCTGTGGAATTTCCAGAGCCGGGCAGAAATGACTACACGGGGAGACTAAGAGCGCAGTTTCAAGGGAGCATGAAGGGGATGCAGGTGTGGGCTCTGGAGCCGGACTGGCTGGGAGCGTTCAGGTTCCTGCAGCTATGAGCTGTGCAGCCTTGAGGGAGTTCCTCTACCTCTCTGAAACTTCTGTGTCCCTGCTTGGAAGCTGGAGAAAGTAGGCTGTACCCTCTAGGTTTTTGTGAACATCAAATTGAGATCATTTGCGAAGCATTTGGTACCTACTCCATATTCAGTAAATATTAGTTCCTGCCCATCCAGGGTCTTGTAGATATTAGAATCATTTTACTTCTCCGTAGCTACTAGCCCTGAGGGATACATTCGATTCAATTTAATATATTACATTTTATATTATTAAATATATATTAATTTACATGAATATTATTTTACTATATAACACAGTATATGTTAATATTTTAGTATATTAAAAATTAATATGTATGTAATATTGATCGAATATGTACCTAATGAATAAATATTGGGCGTCTGTTATGTGCAAGGCATGACATCAGTAATGGCCTACTTTTTTCAGCTCAGGGGACTGAAGCATTTTGACAGAATATTCAGGCTTGCTTATTGAAAATTATGGCAGCAGGGACTTCCCTGGTGGTCCAGTAGTTAAGATTTCACCTTCCAGTGCAGAGGGTTGCAGGTTCTATCCCTGGTCGGGGAGCTAAGATCCCACATGCCTCGGGGCCAAAAAACCAAAACAGAAAACAGAAGCAATATTGTAACAAATTCAACAAAGACTTTAAAAATGGTCCACGTCAAAAAAAAATCTTAAAAAAAATTATGGAAACGAATGATCGCAGATGAGTTTGAAAACCAATTCCAAAGTGGGATAGAAGGGTTGATGACAACTGAATTCTGAAGGACTTAGGGTTAGACTCCCAACGTAGGGGTGGGCACCAGGACTTTGGGAAATGAAGCTTTTTTTTTTTTAATTGGGGTATAGTTTTACAATGTGTTAGTTTCTACTGTACAGTGAGGTGGAGTTCCCTGTGCGGTACAGCAGGTTCTCATTAGTTATCTATTTTATACATATTAGTTAGTATATATATATATATATGTCAATCCCAATCTCCCAATTCATCCCAACCCCCCCTCCCCTTTGGTGTCCATGTGTCTGTTCTCTACGTCTGTGTCTCCATTTCTGCCTTGCAAACCGGTTCATCTGTACCATTTTTTTCAGATTCCACATATATGCGTTAATATATGATATTTGTTTTTCTCTTTCTGACTTACTTCACTCTGTATGACAGTCTCTAGGTCCACCCACATCTCTACAAATGACCCAATTTCGTTCCTTTTTATGGCTGAGTAATATTCCATTGTATATATGTACCACATCTTCTTTATCCATTCGTCTGTTGTTGGGCATTTAGGTTGCTTCCATGTCCCGGCTATTGTAAATAGTGCTGCAGTGAATACTGGGGTGCCTGTATCTTTTTGAATTATGGTTTTCTCAGGGTATATGCCCAGTAGTGGGATTGCTGCATCATATGGTAGTTCTATTTTTAGTTTTTTAAGGAACCTCCGCACTGTTCTCTGTAGTGACAGAAATGAGCCTTTAGCTGGCGTGTGGGAAAAGGTTGTCTCAGCCATCATGGAGTTTCTGTTCAGAGTCATTCATCGAAATAGAAAATATTTACGGAAAAAGAAACTTTATACAAATCTTTTCTGTCCTCAGAGGACTTAAAGGGCACAGTCTCCCCAACATCCAACATTTCTGTGAAAAATTAAAAATTCAATCCGTCAACCAGCTGTTTCTAAATATACCAAAAGATGGTACAAACCACCTAAATGTTTCACTCTGGGGCTGGAGAAATACATCATTTAGACAGCCTGAAGCACATCGTGCACATGGTTCACGAAAAGCACAGCCTTCCTGAGGAATAAAGAGAAAAACGTCACCAGCAAAATGTTCCTATCAGGCGACTCGAGTATACACTCGAGCTCAAAGCAAACCCGCTGAGGTCACGAGCCTGGGCCAGGGGGCTGAGGAGGACACCTGAGCTTTTCCCGGGATCCCTGGGATCTGGGCCACGGACTCTGCACCTACAGGATGGCAGGACCCGGGCAGTGAGCCATACGTTCAATATTCTGACTCCATCCTTTTGTCACTGTCAAGTTTGATGGTGAAGACAGCCCCCCTGAGAGAGGCAAGAACTTAGAAACATCTGCTCACCTCCCCGGGCACTGAGGACACCCACTTGACCCCCAAAATGCCTCCGCAGGCCCTTCCTCTTGTTGGGGGCAGAATTAGAGGAGCTGCAGCCTGTGAGCATTTCAAGTCACCTGAGCACTTAATAATCTAGGTGGTGAAGATTCAGCCAACCCAGAGAGTCAAGCTTTAGACTGATATGGGGGCAGGTGGGTGATGGAGGTCAAAGAGGACAGGCTTCTTTTTTTTTTTTTTTTTGCAGTATGCGGGCCTCTCACTGCTGTGGCCTCTCCCGTGGCGGAGCACAGGCTCCGGACGCGCAGGCTCAGCGGCCGTGGCTCACGGGCCCAGCTGCTTCGCGGCATGTGGGATCTTCCCGGACCGGGACACGAACCCGCGTCCCCTGCATCGGCAGGCGGACTCTCAACCACTGCGCCACCAGGGAAGCCCAGAGGGCGGGCTTCTTTGAGAGGTTTACCTGCACGTGTAACCTTCATGCCACGATCAGATTCAGGTCATCAACACTAATGCTATTTCATTCAATTAGAATGATTCGCTTAGTCACAGACAACTCCAAACACATAAGGAGCGGTTGGCTCCAAAGAATTAGGTTTTATAGTCAATGGACAATGTATACACTACTTATAGGTGCCTCAGCATGAAGTTTGAATGTCAGGACCCTTGCAGTCACTCAGTGATCCCAGGCTCACCCTTGCTTTCTGGAACTGAAATAAACACCGGTGGGCAAAGAGGAATTAGAACACCCGTAAAAAGGTTATGATCCGCGGGGGTAGGTCTGTCATGGTGGGGTGGCCTTGCACTCCCTCTGGGTCTCATTTTACCCTGAAAAGGCTAAGCCAACACCCTGAGGAGAGAGCTGTTCAGATCAGATCTTTGTTTTTTGTTTGTTTGTATGTTTGTTTAATATTTATTTTATATTGGACTATAGTTGATTAACAACTTTGTGTTAGTTTCAGATGTACAGCAAATTGGTTCAGTTATACATATACATGTATCTATTCTCTTTAAAATTCTTTTCCCATTTAGGTTGTTACAGAGTATTGAGTAGAGTTCCCTGTGCTATACCGTAGGTCCTTGTTGGTTATCTATTTTGTATATAGTAGTGTGTATATGTTAATCCCAAATTCCTAATTTATCCTTTCTCCATCCCTTCCCCCTTTGGTAACCATAAGTTTGTTTTCGAAGTCTGTGAGTCTGTTTCTGTTTTGGAAATAAGTTCATTTGTATCATTTTTTTTTTAGATTCCATATATGACTGATATCATATGATATTTGTCTTTCTCTGTCTGGTTTACCTCACTTAGTATGATCATCTCCAGGTCCATCCATGTTGCTGCAAATGGCATTATTTCATTCTTTTTATGGCTGAGTAATATTCCATTGTATACATGCACCACATCTTCTTTATCCATTCCTCTGTCGATGGACATTTAGGTTGCTTCCATGTCTTGTCTATTGTAAACAGTGCTGCAATGAACATTGGGGTACATGTATCCTTTCGAACCATGTTTTTCTTTGGATATATGCCCAGAAGTGGGATTGCTGGATCATATGGTAACTCTATTTTTAGCTTTTTAAGGAACCTGCATACTGCTCTCCATAGTGGCTGTACCAATTTACATTCCCACCAACAGTGTAGGAAGGTTCCCTTTCTCCACACCCTCTCTAGCATTTGTTGTTTGTAGATTTTCTGATGATGGCCATTCTGACTGGTGTAAGTTGATATCTCACTGTAGTTTTGATCTGCATTTCTCTAATAATTAGTGATGTTGAGCATCTTTTCATGTGCCTCTTGGCCATCTGTATGTCTTCCTTGGAGAAATGTCTATTTAGGTCTTCTGCCCTTTTTTTTGATTGGGTTGGTCTTTGGACCATAGGGAAAATGGAGCAAGCCCAGAACAGAGCCGCTGGGCTGAGACCGTGCAGGGGGTGGAGCGGTCTCTGGGTAACCCACAGAGGGCAGTGGCTGACCTCCTGCTTAAGGAAAGAAATATCTTGGAACAAAATTGTCCCTACAGGCGGTCTGCACAGCTTTCAGTGAGGATGACAATTCACAGATTGAATGAAGATTAAAAGACGTAGTGCCGGGTTTCCCTGGTGGCGCAGTGGTTGAGAGTCCGCCTGCCGATGCAGGGGACGCGGGTTCGTGCCCCGGTCTGGGAAGATCCCACATGCCGCAGAGCGGCTGGGCCCGTGAGCCATGGCCGCTGGGCCTGCGCGTCCGGAGTTTGTGCTCCGCAACGGGAGAGGCCACAACAGTGAGAGGCCTGAGTACCGGAAAAAAAAAAAAAAAAAAGATGTAGTGCCTGGGAAGGAATTTGCACCAGGAATTAAATTACCAATGCTCAGATAATGTTAGCTCTTGTGGCATAGTTATATATACAACGTAAAGGATATTACATGAAATGGTAGGGCTACAGGTATTAGCGTAATGATTATGCTAAACGTTTGTTGCGGAAGATGGTGGGTCACGCGGTGGCTCCAGCATCTGACTGTCTAAGTGGAAATTCCCTTCCTGGCCATTAGCTCCACGGCCTGGAGCCCATCTCTCAGCCTCTCTCAGCCTCATTATCCTGTGAGCCCAATGTGGTTTTGTAGAAGTTTCCACGAGGATTACAGGAGATCGGGTGTGTACAGCTGGTGAGCGATACCTAGCACACAGCAAGCACTCGATAAATGTTCAGTGTTATTTGTAAATTAATCATTCTACAGGGATCATCCTCCTCTGCATTTATCATACTGTCACATGGCTTCCATCTAATGATTTAACTTTTCAAACTTTTTTTGTACACTTCTATGAAAGGGCTCATTTATTTTTTTCTTGTGAGATACATGGTCCAAGAATTTCCACTTACAGGTGAAAACTCAGGCCTGTGAGTTCCGGTGAGTTCCCTGGCCACACAGCCCACGATGGGTGGCAGGTCCCCTCCTCCTTGCCTGCGTCCTGCGTTGTCCCCACCCCCCCGCTAGGTCTGCATCCACCGGGGGCAAGGGCAGCGCGTTCGTCCACCTCGGGCAATCCAGAACCTCCTGACGTGGGGACCCCAAGGAGCCTGCTGGGGAACTGGGCTGTGCTCTTTGGGACAGAATTAACAAACAGAGAGACAATAAGGGTTCTTTTCAGGAGAGCATCTGGTCATTTCAGTGAGAAACAGAGTGTCTGTAACATCTACAGAGACAAAAGGACCCCCTTGGCAGGTTGGGGGGGAGCCGGCCTCACCCCATGTGGTCCTGGAGGCTCAGCCTCACACCCCCAGCCCTACCCCCCAACAGGTGTGTGAAGGACACGGGGGCTCCCAGGCCTCCCCCGGGGCCTCTGGGTCCATTGGTGGGCTTGGGGTTTTCTTTTTTCTGGGTATGTGCTCACCTTTCTCCCTAAAAGTGCTGATTGCCTGAGGGGTTTTATCTAGAGCTTGACCAAAGAATCCCAGTCAGTGAGACCTAGCGGCCCAGACTGTGGCTACTCCTCCCGGCCCAGCCCTAAAGCATCTTCTTTCTTTCACCAGCAGCTGCACTTCAGAGGCCCTGTCCTGTCTGTTTCTCTACAGTCTGACCATTTCAGAGCTAATCAGACTTGATGGAAACTCAAGGGTTATCATTTTTAAAAATTTCTTCACTTCCATTTGCCCACGTATTTTGGATAAACAACACGACACAGCCAGGTCCCCATGAATCTCTTCGCCAGGTTCGGCTCCTTCAGACGCTGGAATTTATAGGATTTTACTCTCTACCGTATGGTTGTTTATTTTCCTTTCATGAGCGGCCTTATCAGAAGCTTTCTGAAAAGTACAGTAAATTATGTCCACTGGGTCAACTTTGTCTCCAGTTTTATAATCTGGAAATTATAACTGTAATGTTTCCTGAAAATGTCTGAGACTACAGGAGTCACGAATGAGGTGATTAACATGCAATTTGAAGAATCCATGCCCAGTTATCCAAACACAGGGTGAAACAGCAGAGCCACAGGAGACGAACAACCACGAATGAGGAAGTCTGCCGCCCTGCTCCCACCTGTTTATGCTACCTGCCACTTCCTATGCCCAGGGCTTCTTTTAACCTCAGAGGTAAAGGTTGTTCCGGTGGATAAGCACATTGGAGAGAAAGCTTGTCCATCTGGGGGTTTTGAGCATTTTTGTAACCACATCAGGTTTACTGTATGAGACGGGCATCATGGGGCAGTAAAGCCTCTGGTCCAGGACACTGGGCTGAAGACCAGGTGGTCCTGGGGAGTATGGATGCCTCTCTAGGAATAGACCCTCAGGCTCTGACCCTCAGGTGGGCAGCTGAGTGTATTCCGGCAGGTAATAGCTGGGGCGGATATTCAGGGAGAGGGGCTTGGTAAATGGACAGTCATCATCAGAGGCCTGGGCAGCAGGGGACTCAGAAGCAGAGGCCAGTGTCCAAGAGTAAGGCGGGAATGAGTATGAGGTGCTTGCGGGGGGTTAGCTGAACATCAGTGACCTCAGGCTGTATGTCTCCCAGGCTTCCTGTGTCCCACGCAGGTTAGACCCCAACCTGGCTGGGGAGGGGGGCCCTGAATTCGCCTGCTGCCTCAGCCCTGCCTCTGGCTGGCCTGCTGCTCCCTGTCACCTGCACACCCTCCACACCTACACGTTCCTCCCAGGCTGGGGCATGGCCCGGGCAGCACAGCATGGTCCAAAGGTTTGGGGCCAGACCAGGTCCGATTCCAGCTGGACTAAGGGCCCTGTATGGTCCTACGTCAAAGACCCTGAGACCCCAGCAGCTTGTGATGAAGATGACGTGAGGCAATGCCGAGTCTCTCCAAGTCCAGTCAACTGAAGGGTCCCCGCATCGTTCCCCCCACACTTTGTATTCAATATACTTTGCTTAATTTTTTGAAATCACCTCACAACCTCAGCCATCAGTGACATAAGAAGCACAGCCTGGGAAACGCCGAGATTGTTTATGCATCTCCTGGCCCAGAGCCCGGTTTACAGTGGAGACCTAGTCCGTGCCAGCTTCCTGCCCGGCCCCTCCGCTGGGACTCTGCTCTCCATCTCACCCTTCCTTAGATCTGGGTGAGGCCTGTACACTGCTCTGTGCCCGGAATCTCCTGGAAGGAGGCCTGTTTCCACTAAGGTGGACCTGGGCGGAATTATGATGGAGTCACGCTATAGGCACTGCCCGTGGAATCCAGCACCTGGACCAGCCCTGGGCTAGACCCTTGGCGGGTGCGAGCCCAGAGTGCAAATGGGTGTCAGGTGTCTTGGCCTCCGTGGGTCACCCTTCTTTAGGGCCAGCCTTACATCTAGAGTGGGCTTCTGAGTCCCCGCCCTAAACATCCCTATTTCCTCCTTCCTCCTTACAAGCTCGCCATTAAAATCCCAGAGTATGTGGGTCAGAAACTTCAGGTGATGCTGAGGTGGAGATAGAGGTGAGAGGTAACCACCAGAGCAGCAGTGGGACAGCAAGCCTGCAGAGCGTTGTGGAAAGGACATCACTTAGGGCTGAAGAGAAGGGTGACAGCGAGGGAGCAGGGCCCGCCTAGGATCCCACTGCTGATAAAAGTCAGGGTGAAAGGCCAGACCCTCTGCCACTCTGAGCCCCTGCTCCCACAGAAGCTGCTGGGGCCCCTCCACCCAGCACTGGGGACCTGGGCCTCTGCTCTCAGACCTGGCAGGTGCCCAGGAATTATTCATTTTGGTAGAAAGCCCCTGGGAGACAAGAAAGAGGGGCTTCTCCATTCCCCCCTTGCTCACCTATTTCTACCCCGGAACAGGGAGAAGGACAGGGGAGCCACCCCCATAGAGCCAGCAAGCCAGTCAGTTCACAATCCATGCAGTGGAGAGAGACCCTCCACGCCCCCCGAAAGGCCAGAAGCCACCCAGAGCCCAGCCAGCCTGGCCCTGCCAACCACAGAGGGAACCCATGTGCCCCGTGGTCTTAGGCTCTAGAAAAAAATAGAGGATCAGGCAGCAGTGACTCGGAAGTCGGTCCTTTTGTCTGTGCTCTGCCGAAACATTGAGATAAAAGTGAGGCACCATCTCAGACCAGATGTTCTGAATGCGTTTCAGCCAATGCTTAGATATTTGGAAACACTAAATGTTAACTGACACTTGTGTCCCTTCAAAGACCAAACATGGAGGCCAATAAAAGCTTCCTTTCTGAGGCCTTAAGAAGATAGGTGAAGAGCTAAAAGTGATGAGGTTTAAAACTCTGGGTCATGTGGCTACTGAAATATCCGAGAAGATGTGTGTTCTCCTACGTTATGGATGGAGTGGTTGTATCCCAACCCTCCTATTCATACATTGAAAATTTATTCCCCAATGTGATGGTATTTGGAGGTGGAGCCTTTGGGAGGTGATTAGGTGGTGAGGGTGGAGCCCTCACAAAGGGGATTACTGCCCTCCTAGGAAGAGGACAGAGAGTTAGCCTCCATTCTTTCCATCAAGTATGAACACAGCAGGAGGTTTGCCGGCTGCAACCCAGTAGAGGATCTTCGCCGGACCCCAACCATGCTGTCACCTTGATTGCCAGCCTCCAGCCTCCTGTGAGAAATGAATTTCTGTCGTTTATTAGCATTGCCCCCCCTCCCCAGTTTATGACATTCTGTTAGAGCAGCCAGACTAAGACACTGAATGAAAATATATTGATACATGTACCTGTTACTGGAGATGTTGTTTAGATCAGAGACATACAAATATGCTTATAAAATAATAACTCATAGCACTGTGATGGATTGCACCTTCAATTTTAAAGGCAGTCATTGTTAAGTAAAATTTCAATCTATGGGGACTTCCCTGGTGGCACAGTGCTTAGGAATCTGCCTGACAATGCAGGGCACACGGGCTCCATCCCTGGTCTGGGAAGATCCCACATGCCGCGGAGCAACTAAGCCTGTGTGCCACAACTACTGAGCCTGCGCTCTAGAGCCCACGAGCCGCAGCTTCTGAGCCCACAAGCCACAACTACTGAAGCCCTTGCCTCTAGAGCCCGCACTCCACAGCAAGAGAAGCCACTGCAATGAGGAGCCTGCGCACAGCAACGAAGGGTAGCCCCCGCTCGCCGCAACTAGAGGAAGCCCGTGTGCAGCAACAAAGACACAACGCAGCCAAAAAAAAAAAAAAATTCAATCTATAGTAGAAAGTCTAGTATCAAAAATATAAAATAGGGCTCCCCTGGTGGCGCAGTGGTTGAGAGTCCGCCTGCCGATGCAGGGTACACGGGTTCATGCCCCGGTCCGGGAAGATCCCACATGCCGCGGAGCGGCTGGGCCCATGAGCCATGGTCCCTGGGCCTGCGTGTCCGGAGCCTGTGCTCCGCAACGGGAGAGGCCACAACAGTGAGAGGCCCACATACTACAAAAAAAAAAAAATATATATATATATATATATATATATATAAATAAAATAGTTGATACTAGCATTTCTATTATATATAAGTAATCTAATACAGATTGTTGTCATATTTATGACTATAAAATAAAGTATGCCACAGTGGTTCTTTAGGTAGATCTTACTAATAAAACATACAGATAAAAAAATATTTTTTTTTGGCCACGCCGCTCGGCATGTGGGATCTTAATTCCCCAACTAGGGGTCTAACCCACACCCCCTGCATTGGAAACACAGAGTCTTAACCACTGGACCACCAGGGAAGTCCTCCAAAATATTGATTTTTTTCTACTTGAACTTTTGAACATTTTCCTAAGGTGTTAGAATAAGATCATTTGCCACAGTTTCTGTACCTTTCTCTGCCTGAGTTAAAATGCTCACTAAAAGGCAAGCATTTTGAAGGGTAATAACCATGGGATAAGGAGAGAATGTATTCCAGTCGTCCACTCAGGGGAATCAACATTTTTTTTCCTGTTAAATTTTTCATGGAATTCCTGCTAATAGTGTGACAGGTATCTGACAGCAGAACCAGAAGATAAAATAGATACAGAAAGCTATTCGATTAGTGATTGGAAGGAAAGAGGCGAGAGAGTATTCAGTGACTCCTGAAAATTCTCCTTGCTGAACAAATGCAGGTGAGAGGAAACCAATGGTTCTGAGCAAGTTAAGAAATCTGAATTCTAATTTGAGAGCATATGGTGCTGATGAGACACCAAAAGGATGGACTCCCCTCACCCCCTGATGGCAGAGAATTGACATGCAGTTGATGGGTCTGAGGTATCGGTGTGTGTGCCTGGGTGCGTGTGTATTTCCAAACATAGAGGAAACTCCGCTGCAGCCTTGCAGCATGAACCCAGGACAGACTTCCGGATGGGGCCGGGTTATTCCCTTTCCCCTTTCCAGTAAAAGGAAGAAACTGGAGAGAGACCCATTTCCCTCCTCCATGCCTGGGGATCTGGTGTTTCTGGCACAATGGAGAGAATCAGGTCCTTGGGCATGAACCCCAGTTGTCTCTATAGAGTTTATCTATGTGTGGTGTGTCATAGTCTATTACGGGTTTGTGTGGGGCTGGATCAGATTAAATACGCTGAATCCAAGTCAGCCTTCAGCATATGAAAATATTGGCTTGCAAAGTATTTCTCGGTAATGAGTAAAATGCAGAATAATGAACAGTAGCCAAAAAGAGAGAAGATGTAAAGCCAATCAAAGGAGGGGCAGATGTTTCAAACGTCTTTTGCTGTTCAGGATTGTGATCCAACAGAAGCAATTATGTTTCCGCTTTCTCAATTTCCAAACAGGAGAGAGGCACGGTGAGGGTTTCCGGGGCTCTCACCTCCTCTGTACTTTGTGCGCTGAGAGGGGCGACAGAGGTGCTGCCGACGGCAACCAATGCCGAGCAAGCCTTAGAATTAGGGAGAGTCAGGTGAAGGCGCTGCGGACCACGCAGGTGACCTACATACATTCAGAGACTGCCTGTGTATCTGCATATGTAAATACACAGAGATCACGATGCCGAGCGAGCTCTGCTTTCCACCGGATAAAGGAATCACAAAAACAAAGCCGTAGTTCTATCCACAAGTGGAAAAGATATTAGGGTGGTTTCTCTACAAGCCGAGGAAGAAGCCTTTGTCAGAAAGGAGCGAAGCAACAAGATGGAGTTTCTGGTGTCTTTGGGGCACCTGACTCCGTGACCCCCGTGCTTGGCACCAGCGGGGAGCTGGAGAAAATGAAGATGCTATGGTTTGCGTGTATCTCAGACTAGAGCAATAAAATATGTATATGCATACGTTGGGTTCCACCTTAGCAACTGACAACTGCACATCAAAAAAAGGTGTCCTTACTCTGTACGTCACGTGATAGAGAAATCCGGAACGGGTAAAGAAGAAAGAGCCGTGCACGGGAGAACCATTTCATTTTATTCCTTATATGTACAAACATGAATAATTTGACATGATGTTTAGACAGTTTCTCCCGAACTTAAGTCTTTTAATTAAAATGAAAGAAAGGAAATATGCTTTAAATATGAATGCGGGAAGGTGTGGGCTGGCAGCCCCAGCCCGCGTGCCCCTCTCTCGCCGTCTTTCGAGAACACAATAAATTCTCGTCTTCTCCCGCTGTCTTTTCATAATGTTTACAGTTGTTTTAGGCACCACATAAACCGCGCTGAGTGTGATATTCCCTTTATTCCATGTCGGGGCACATATTAAACGAGAGCCCGTCCCTTCCTCTGCTATTTACTTTTGTGGCAAATCAGCCGATGTGTTTTCCTCGACTCACCAGGCGATATTGCAGGGCTGCCTGCAGCCGGGAAGGTGAATGCTAACTTTTCAGCTTCTGCCAAATGGTGCAGCCTGGGCTCAGCACCGAGTGAATGAGAGCTGTATATTGTGGGCTGAAAAATGGGCTCTGATGTTGGCTCTCACATATTACGTGATTATTAAAATGCTGCGCGGTCCGGCCCGTATTATTTCATTTTACCTTCTGCGGGCTTCCCATGGACTGCCTCTGTTTTCTGCGTGCTTAACTTGTAAAATGCTAAACAAGTTGTGCTATTTACCTGTTTAGGATCAAATTGCAAAACGATCTGCTTAGTTCTGTTCTAAATTAAGGTCTGCGTGAAATGTCATAGCATTTATCTTTCATAAAATGAGCCAGCAAGGACACTAATTTCCTAGGTATTCAATCACTGCCCCGTGCCACTCGAGAGACAGCCCAGCAGCGAGCCTGTCCACAGTTCACAGCTCACTGACAGCCCTGAGATGGAATCATAAAAGTCAATTAATCATTAAAAGCTGTTACAAGCGCATACCGAACCAGTCTGGCACAAAATGTTAATCAGTCCAATATCAATATAATAAATTCCTGCAAATTGGAGCGGTCGATACGTTTAGGGCCTAATGAATCCATCGGAGGGCACCGGGCTGCACCGGAGTCCCCGTGACATGGCAGCCAGGCAAGTGCGACATCTCTAGGCTCACTGCCAACAGAGGTCACCCGTCCTAACAGGCTGTTCACTTCAGCCGCAGTTACCACGGTGACAGCATGTCACTGCTGCCCCAGTGTCCTTCTAGGTAGGGTGGAAACCAATGCATCACTGCCCTTGATGGGTTTGTCAATAATACTTAGCCGGGGAGGGGGACCGCTCACATAACCCTCGCAGGTCTAAGTCCCCGGGCAGTTTGGTGTGATTTAATTGTCTGAAGAGGTGTGTGCTTCTGCATTTATGCAGGAACTAACCGGTGGTCACAGGAAGAGGGAGTTGGCAGTCCGGCTGGCTGCGTGCAGAAGCCTTGGGAACCCAGCGCAGGCTGGTGTGACATTAACCAGGTCGCCGTGTAAGTCAGAAGTAACCTGGAGCCTCTCAGATGAAGAATTTATTAGCTACAAAATTTTAATACATTACTCATGAGTGGAAATGGAGTCAGGCATTAATCCCTCCCAGGCTGAGGCTCTGCAGCCAGACGCCTGCCGACGGGCTGTGGATGGTGGCCAGGAAAAGTCCATCAGGATCGTTGGGGCAGCAGGACCAGTGGCTGCGAGTCTCTGGCATGCCCTCTCGCTCTCTCCCCACCTTCTCCACCCCTGTGACCTCCCCCTTTGCCCAGACAGATCCAGGATCAAGAAGCTGGACGCAGACAGGACACACCCGAATGGGGCTTTCAACCAGCCTCTTCATACCTTCTGTTTTAAAACCAGAGTTTTCATGTTTCAAACCATTTTATCTTTTGCTATGCCTATTAAAAAGGACCAGTGAAGGGAGCCAGAAGCAGTTTCCACGTTGCAGACTGAAATGAAACCTCTTTAGAGATAAAAGAAATCTCGGCTACCGGGACTCTGGGGATTTATCGTGTTCCAGAACCTTCACTGTCATTTAACATAAAACATAAAGGTTAACGCTGAATAAAATAATATCCTGGCTGATTATTTTAATGGTCTCCAAGTGCAACTTCTTTTGCTGGGTTGCTGTTCTATACAGCAGGGACTAGACACGCTTCCGAGGTTTTTAAAATACGTTTCTGCTGCACCAATGGGATGGTTCCATTCGGTTTCGTCCCCAACAGTTACTGGGTGCATGTCACCTGCAGTCATTCATTCCCTTCTAGAGAAATGGAAGCGATGCCCATCCAAAGAAATGTTTATTTCTACGAGCTAGTTATTTTAAAAGGTTTTTTCCTTACCTGCGTAAAAAAGAGAGGAAAAATCATTTTTTTTCTGATGGTGGTCTGAATTACAGGAAACATCAAAACAAATGACAAATTCTACGCTAAAGAAATGACAATTCAACACATTGAGACCGGGTGATGTTCCAGGGTATACAGACAAAGGTAGTGCAGTGTCTTCGCTTAATTGCCCTGACATCGGGCTTCGTTCCTCCAGCTACGCTCTGAGAGCTAAAAATCTCTCATTGTTATTAATTGTATTCCTTTTAGAATGTAATGTCATATCGCTGCAGGCTGATCTAATGAAACATACCCACATTACCAAAATAGGCATATTTCTTTTTGTTCCACGCATTCTATCAAAACTGTCTACCCAAGACATTGTGTTAAAAATCCTTCCACAGAGTCATAGAAAGAATATCTCAACTACCTCAACATTTCTATTACACGATTACTAAAATGCCCAGGAGGACGAAACAATATAGTGCGAATTCAGTTACCCTATAAGACTTGAGAAATATTGCTAATTCCTGCCTCTGATTTATGTTAATATTAATGCTCGATTACATGCTTTGGATCCTGACTGCATACCAATTCACACAAAGGCAGGGCGCTCCGTGCACCGCAGCCCTGTGCCTCTATTCTAATGAGAATCTGAATTATTTATCTCTATTTATCCTACAGGAGTTCACTCGACCCCAGTCCCATTCTCTTTGCTGACTGCATATCAATGCGTGTAAACATGATTTCAGAGCGGCTGCACACTTCATGTGTCCTGTCCTTTTCCAGCCGCAAGGCACAGCTATAGACAGTAGACAAAAATGTTGCACCACTAAGAGAATTCATTTAAGCATTTATTTTAGGTAAACTCTCCTAATTAAGTCAACTTTAACACAGACACGCAAATGGCAGCGTGCATATGTGTCTGGCGCCTAGCGACGTCTGGTGAGCCCAAAGGAAGTCAGGAACGGCAGGCCAAGGAGACGGCTAATAAATTCTGTCTCTCCTTTCTGTAAGCTCTCTCCTGGAAGACCCGCTGTCTGTGGGGGGCTCTGAGGTTCTGGGGGCAGGGGGACTTCCCACGCTTTGCCTTGTGTCAGCTGCATGAAGCTGGTCTGGTGGTTCCGATTTTACTCTGATTCTCCAGCCAGCCCAGTGGGTGGCAGAATACTTCTGGGTCCCTCTTCCTCAAGGATTTGTAGAAAGGCTGCAGGGGGTGGAATGATTGGAAATCTTAGGGAGAATTCGGTCTCGTGTCTATGGTGTGTTACTCAGGGTTCTCCAGAGAAACAGAACCAGTGGGACACACACACACACACACACACACACACACATTTATGATAAGGAAGGGACTGTAATTATGTAGTCATGTAATTATGGAGGCAGAGAAGTCCCCTGATCGGCCATCTGCAGACTGGAGACCCAGGAGAACCAGCGGGGTAGCTCCTGTCCAAGCCCCAAGGCCTGAGAACCAGGGGCTTCAGGGGTATGAGTCCCAGTCTGAGGGCCGGAGAAGACTGATGTCCCAGCTCAAGTCGTCAGGAAGAGAGACAGCGTCAATTCTCCCTTCCTCCACCTTTGGGTTCTCCTCATGCCCCCAGTGGATCGGACGAGGTCCGCCCACATCAGGGAGGGCCTTCATTCAGGCCACCAATTCAAATGTTCATCTCACCCAAGAACACCTTATGGACACATCCAGAAATGACGTTTTACCAGCAATCTGGGCATCCCTTAGCCCAGTCAAATTGACCCTTAAAATTATGCATCATGAATGCCACAGCGTTCTGGGATGGGGAAGATCCCAGAGGGCCTGGAGTATGAAACAGGGTGGGTGGGAAACTGCAGGAACTCATTTACAAAGCTGTGCAAAACTCGTGTTTCTATCAGAAGAAGAGTGATTGTCAGCAATTGGGATTCTCCACCTTTAGGGAGCTTAAAGGGGCACATTACAGGAATCTGGTACCAGCTGCTGTTGAGGGGCTGTTACAGGGCCAGTTACTTGGGGCTCATTTTAATTACTGTAGGTTGAATGATTATCTGAGCTCACTAGAGTATAGCCTATCTGATGCCACTGACAGGCCCAATGTAAGGTGCACATCAAACAGAATTGAAATGGATAAAACAAAAGGTCCTGGAACATGACTTTGTATTTATATACAAAAAATTTACCAAAAAAAAAAATTAATGAGCATATAAGGCAAATAGCAATACAGTGGAATGAACCCAGTTGATAACCAATAATTTGTGAAAAGGGAAGTCTAAAACATTAGAATAGTGATGATCTCGGAGAGGCAGCAGTGAGTGGTGGTGTGAAGCGAGATCTTGATTCCCTGCCCAGGAATTGAACCTGGGGAGCCCGGATGAAAACCAGGAATCCCAGCCACCACACCCCCTGGCTCTTGCCCCCCGCGAAAAATGCATTTCTCACAGAGGCAAAACTGTAAAAACAGGTACAAAGTTTATTATTAGAGACACAGCACAACAACAAGTGGGAGAGCACACAGAGAAGCAGTCTGTTTAGTTAGGACAGAAGCAGGGCAGAGATGCACACGGGAGAGCAAGGGTGTGGGCGTCCCCCCAACGATGAGGAGCGCAGTAAAGGGGCGGTGACGTCATTCATACAGGGCAGTTCTTCCGGGTCTCTGTTCATCTCTGGCCAATTATCTGGTTTCTTTCTCCGCACCTGCCCTGCCCTAAGACCCTCCCCAACATGCGTGTGCAACTTTTTTCCAAGATGGATTCCAGCCCAGAGGTCTACGGGACGGCCTTAGCATCACCTATTATGGGGTGGTGCCCCCTCCTTTTTGACCCCCAAGGAGCCTTTCTGCACATGTGTAATGTCTCCCTTGCCCCAAGGATGGGAAACGTATGACCTCCTGATCTTTTAACAGGGTTTAGTCCCTCTCTGTCCCTGCCATAAAATGTCCAACAGCCGGTTGTCTACCCTATTTCTGTTGCTGGTTTTTATATCGAGGTGCAGATCTCAAAATGTAGACAGGAGTCTGGTCCTAAATATGTAATCCTGGAGCCCGTTTGTTTCTTGCCTCAGGAAACGTAAACAGGGGCTGGTAATGAATGTGAGCCTGGACCCCATCTTCTTCTCATCCCAGGGAATGTGAACAGGAGGCCAGCTGTAAATGTCTAGCCTGGAGCGCATCTGTCTCCTGCCTCAGTGGGACCAGAGAGATAATAATTTATTTCTGTTTCCTATTATTCCTTAATCAAGTCCTTGTACAATATATAATACAGTACACACACTTCCTGGCACGCCCTGTAGAAATTCAAACTCAGATTGTGTACTGAGATTGGCTATTGGTCCCTGACTTTTATGATTCCAAGTTCCCAAAGGGGATAGGCTGAAGTTCTCAGGCCTGGTTCCATGGTTCCAGAGAGGGGCTGGGAAGCCGAGCAGTTGGGCAACAATGCAGTTTGGGGAGGAGAGAGGGTGAGGCTGGATCTCTGTGTTGGCTGAGCTCCTCAGGCCCAGTCTCCCCAGCTGGACCCATGAAGCAGGTGCCAACAAGTTGGGAGATTCCAGGGATGGAGCCATTATCCCAGGAATCCTAGCCAGCCCTAGACCAGCAATCAACCTCATGGATATTCACCCAGCACGGACAGCCACCATCACAGCCACGAGGCCCGGCTGGGACCACGATGGGTTTAGAAATGAGCAGCTGGACACCTGGAGCTCAGAGCTGGCCAGCCGCCCGTAGTCTCCGTGGTCTGTTAATCCCCAAAAACATGACCTTTCATTTTACACAATTGAAGTTTTTGGATTCCATTCATGGCAATCTGGCCGGCTTTCACTGTACATTTTCTTTCTTTGAAAATTTCATTTTATTATAAAAGCAAGGCATGCAGCTTGTAAAATATTCAGACCATACAAATAGGTATAGAGCCAAAGCCCCTTCATTCTTACTGTCCACGCTTGACTACTGTTACTGTTTGATGTATGTTACTTTAAATTATATATATATATATATATATATATATATATATATATATATGTTAATAGGTAACGGAAGAAGAGTTTTGTTTTAACAAAGTTAAGTTCCATAGGCCCTAATATTAGACATTAAGGTGTGTATTAGTTTCCTAGAGCTGCAGTAACAAATTACAAACTAGGGGGCTTCAAACAGCAGAAACTGATTCTTTCCCAGTTCTGGAAGCCAGAAGTTCATAACTGAGGTGTCATCAGGGCCACAGGAGAGAATTTGTTCCGTGTCCCTCTCCTGCTTCCAGAGGCTTCCAGCGCTCCCTGGCGCGGCTTAGCTTGCAGTTTCATCACTCCAGTTTCTACCTCTGTCTTCACATGGCTCTCTTCCTTTTGTGTGTGTCTGTGTCTAAATTTTCTTCTTCTTATAAGGACACCGGTTATTGAATTTAGGGCCCATCCTGATCCAGTATGACTTTATCTGAACCTGATTACACCTGCAAGGACCCTATTTCTACTTATGGTCACATTCACAGGTTTCTGGGATTAGGACTTGAGCAGATTTTTGGAGGGACCAATGCAACCCACAACAATGTGGAAATATTTGGCTGGAGATAGCCTTCGAAAGTCATGAGCAAATAGGACTGAAACCCACAGAACTGGGATTCCCTGGCGGTCCAGTGGTTAAGACTCCACACTTCCACTGCAGGTGGCACAGGTTGGATCCCTGGTTGGGGAACTAAGATCCCACATACCCCGGGGCAACTAAGCCCAAGTGCCGTAACCACTGAGCCTGCACGCCACAACTAAGACCCAACACAGCCAGATAAATAAATAAATAAAGATTATTCTGTTTTCACTCACACGTCCCACAATCCAGTCTCTCTGAATCCGCCAGAGCTAAATGTTTCACTGGTACATTTAATCATTTCAACACTCCTCCCCTTAAAGCACTGAATACAAGCTCCAGCCTCCTGAGGGCTTCCTGCTGACGTCGCTCAGGCCCCGTCCTCCGCCTCTCCTGCTTCCTGCAGTTTCCTTCCCCTGGGTCTCTGCTGACAGGCTACTTCTCATGCCTCCTGTCTCAGCTCTGAACCGCCTCTTTGGAGAAGCCGTCCCAGACCCCTCTGTGTGACACCTGCCTCTCTAATTCCACGATTCCATCACGTTCTCCTGAATTCCTTCCCCGCACTCACCACCATCTGAAAGTCTTATTTGTTCATTTATGTGTTTGCTTGTTTATGTTCTATCTCCTCTAATTGCAGGGCAACTTACTAGAGAACAAGGCTCTGACCTCTTACAGCTGTGTCCCCCGGGCACGGCGCAAACGTCTCTCCAGAAAAATGTGTTGAACAAATGAACACAGTCTTGTCTCCCTGTTTTCTCCCTGTCTCTTGTGTTTGTGTGGAAAAAGCTATTAATTTTTTCTTTACTGAGTAGCCACCTATTTCTTTTGCTTTTAAATATGATTTTTTTAAAACTCTCGTGGTGTTTCCCAGGTGTACAATCATATCAGATCATCGGCAAATAAGAAAAATGTTGCCTCCTTCTTTCTACTACTTCCACCTCTTATTTTGTTAATTCCTTTGAGAAGTACTTCGGGAACAATTTTAAATAATATTGGTGATAACAGGGACCCTTGACCCGGTGTTGACTTTAATAGAAATAGTTCTTTTTTAGGGTTTCACCACAAAACATGACACTATAATACTGACACCAGAATGAATGCGTGTGTGTGTGTGTGTGTGAGTGTGTGTGTGTGCGGTTTGATCATGTTAGGAAAGTATGGACCTAGACCCATTACACGAAGGTTTTTTAAAACTCAGGATTGGCTATCAACTTTCAGACATGTTTTAGCATTTATTCAGATCAACAAATGATTGGTGATTAATTTAATAGAGTGGTGAATTATATTTACTGATTTTTTTTCTTTTTTTTAACCTCTTTATTGGAGTTTAATTGCTTTACAATGTTGTGTTAGTTTCTGCTGTATAACGAAGTGAATCAGCTATATGTATACATATGTCCCCATATCCCCTCCCTCTTGCATCTCCCTCCCACCCTCCCCACTGATTTCTTATTATTGAACTGTTACTGCATTCTGGAGTGAACTCCATTCGATCTTTTTTTAATACACTGCCAGCTCTCTTTGCTAATATTTTATTCAGGACCTTGCAGCGATATGCACGAGTGCCCAGCCATGTACGCAGTTACTTGTGTCCTGTTCCCGGTCTGGAACTGTCATTGATGAACACACTTTGGAATAAGAATATCTCTAGAAGTGAAGTTGAGGGAAAGAAGGAAAAAGAAGAGAGGATTCAGAACTCTTATCATCACACAGGTTTATAATATGGCAAAAAAAATTAATGATTTTGTAGAAATATCCTAAAGTTCAACCACAGTTGATAAAATGCCCCACGGAACATGGCTGTGGATCAGAAGATCCAGAGAGGGTACAATCATTCTTCAACAGTCAAAGTACAGAATTGTAGAAGGGAGACTGGAATGACCTTTCGAGAGCATGTGACTACCCTGTCTAAGGAGAATGGAGCAGTCACGGAACCTCCCACTGGCACACGTGTCCCCAGGGACGACCTGGGTCCACTCCCCTATGAGCTGATGGTGGTTCGCAAGCAGAGTAGAAGCTGAGATGGACTCCAATCCAGCAAAAGTGAGAAGGATTTCCCTTTCTCCCAGCAGTGTAATCGCTCAGGTTTACCTAAATCCTATTTAAATGTGGTTTCATTAAAGATTTTCCAATGGTCTCCAGCAAAAAAGATGAGAACCAACCCCTAATGTAAGCAATGCATGGAGACACCAATTATGCTAAAGTATTTAACTTATTTCATGAGTTAAGTCTAAATAATGATGCTTAGTTCATTACAGCCCGATAAAAATACTAGAAAATATTTTGTTTGGCAAAATGGACATCCGTATATCCTTTAAAACATTCTTTTTTTCTTCCTGTCTTTCTCTTTCTCTTTTTAGTACTTGCCCTTTATAAAGATTCTTAGAGAACCAGATGGACGATGGAAAGTCTCAAAATACCAGGTTTCACATGTGATGCTAATATTGGGAGAAAAAAGTGACACTAGAAATTATTTAGTTATTCTGAAACCTGTCACTTTTAGAAAAGAAAGAATTAATTGTAAATATTGTGTTCTTACATTTTCAATACAACTAGTGAATGACAAGGCAAAAATCTCTTTCGATGGTTAGCCCAGGCCCTTGCCTCCAACCTGAGAAAGGATTCCTAAGTTTCCTTCTTAGGGGGGAAATTGTCCATGGTCCCAACTGCCCAGAGGATACCCTGAGAATCTGGACAGGAGCCCGGGAGACACAAGGGAGATGATGCACCCATGTCAGCCTGGGACACAAAGGAAAGACCAGCTGAGGGCTGTGTGGGCCACTTCAAGAAGCTGGTGTCAGGAGCCCTCCATCTGGAGTCACCCTCCCTCCGGTCCAGCTGGCCATGGCCCTTGAATCTGTGCTTGCCCTGCAGCCTTTGCCATCCCTGGTCACAACCGATTGCAGCTGCCGGAGTGGGTTTCCCCGTGGCCTCCACCTGCACTGCTGGCTGGAGGGCGCTGGCTGGGCCGGGTCAGGCTGCTTCCCAGCTGGGGCCCCAGCAGCCCATTTTGACATGAAGCCATTTAAATGGAAATCCAGTTTGACAAAGCGCAAATGACTGGTCATGAAGACGTGAAGGATGCTTATGAGAATTTTATTTAATTTTAAATCAATTGTATATTCTAATTCATTAATAAAGGGAAGGAAAAAGAATACAGGAGTGCTTGATCTCAAATCATTATTCAACTAAGAGAGAGTACTTGTTCATATGAAATTCTTGGGGAAATTGTCAATTTCCCATTTTCCCTGAAAAATCTATTTTTATAGAAGAACTTAGGCCCAGCTCGTTCTATAAAAATTAAATTTGACTTTATTGGATGTTATGTAAACCAGAAAAGAAAAAGAGTTCAACCAAGTGCTTGGCTGGGTTTTTCACCATCCATTTTTGTTATCATGTAGATGGTCTAAAAATGGCATTAGTTGTGGCGAAAAAACTTCATATTGGTAACAATAAAATATCTGAGGAAAATATGATGGTCCTTGTGAGAGAATGAAAGGTAAAAAATGTGCTCTAATGGAGAGACTTGGTTAGAGAGTTGAAGCTCTCGCCTTCCTTGGGCTGCTCTGCTTTCTTTGGGCGTTACGTCAAGGTCAAGCCTGGGCACTGGTGATCGTTCTAGCTCTTTCCGGCTTCCCTAGACCTAGAAGAACTACATATCTGCACGTGGTCTCTTCTCTACTGTGTGAATTAGGTGGGAAGGAAAGAAAAAGCACCCTCAGAACCCCTTCCCGTACCCACTCCGCGGCCCAGGGTTCACCCTCTGTCTTCCCCTTACAGGCGCCGGGTGGCCAAGTCGCTTCAGCTCTCTGGGTCTCATTTCACTCAGCTTCAAAATTATAGTACCTGCCCCACAGGACAGCAGTGAGAGGTAGAGGAGAGATTCTTTCTCAGCTACTGCGACAGGAAGTGCTTAGTAGCTGGCCAAAGACACAGTCAGCATCCTAGAAACACCAGCCACGGTTGCCCGTGCACCTGAGGAAGAGGATAAAGCTCTTCAAATGGAAGGACGGGCTTGAATTCATTCAGAGTTTAGCAAATAGTTTTTGTGTTTTTTCCAAATGGAAACCCAGTTGACTCCAATGAAGAGTCAACCGTGTATGTTTAACACGCAGTGAACAGTCACTCACAGCCGCAAAAACTGGCAAGGGGCGCAGGGAAGGAAGTCTCCGCCATGACTCCACGGGGCGCTAGCGCACCCTTGGGAGGTGGGACCCGGGCCTGGAAGTGGCGGACGGGAACGCTTCGTAGTTTGATGACTTGGAAACCCCAACTTATCCCCAGGTGCTTCAAGCCAGGTCAAACAGGAAGGTTGGGAGGAGAGTGCAGGATGTAAAGTGGAAGAGAGAGGCCGGTGCGGGGGCGGGGGGGGGGAGACAGAGAGAAGGAGTCGCCAAGCCGGGTGCGTGAAAAGCAGAGTCTGGGAACCCAAGCTCATCAGAGCCCCAGGCGAGCAGAGCTCTCAGTCACTGGATGTGGGGCGTATTCTCTCTTCCACTTTGGGTAAAGGAAGGTAGGGGGGAAAGGCTGCAATCCACAGAATCAAAAAAGCACAGGTATGATTTTGTTTAGATTAATATCCAGGTACAAGCTGTTATATAACATTATGATATTGAGAATTAGGAGTCAGCTCTCAGAAAGTCTTCACCCTACACACAAACCCATCAATGAAACTGCACGTGTGATTGACAAGGTCCCGTTTTCCATCCTTTGGGTGGGTGTTCACGCTGCCCGCAGGCTCACAGGGGTTCCAAAGGCCCTCCTGACCTTGGCCTCAGTTCCCCAAGCCCAACACCAGGGTGAGTGCAGCCACGGAAGCCGTCTCTCTGGGGGTGCTGAGTGCTGGGTCTGGTCGTCACTGCACGGAGCGGTAGAGGGGTGGGGAGGGGAGGGGAGGTGCCGAGCACAGGACAGAGCTCATTGGAGCAACTAACTCGCACCTGATGTTTGAATAAGGGAGGGGCTGGGCCAGAGCTCAGATCTCTCCCCTTATGTCACTGGCCACCAGTCCATGTGCAAGGCTGTCTCTGCACCCACCCTTAATCAGTCTTTGCGTCCCCACCCCAATGCTGTTGAGTGCCGTCTAAAACAGCCATTTTAGGGACTTCCCTGGTGGCGCAGTGGTTAAGAATCCGCCTGCCAATGCAGGGGGCATGGGTTTGAGCCCTGGTCCGGGAAGATCCCATATGTTGCGGAACAACCAAGCCCGTGCGCCACAGCTACTGAGCCTGTGCTCTAGAACCCGCGAGCCACAACTACTGAGCCCACGTGCCACAACTACTGAAGCCCGCGTGCCTAGAGCCCGTGCTCTGCAACAAGAGAAGCCACAATGATCCCGCGCACCGCAACGAAGAGTAGCTCCTGCTCGCCACAACTAGAGAAAGCCCGTCCGCAACAACGAAGACCCAACACAGCCAAAAATAAATAAATAAATTAATTAATTAATTAATTAAAGAACAATTTTTAAAACCGTAGGGTGTGGGTGACCCCCTCAGGGGTTGCTAAGAGGTGGACAGGGGGCCTCTGGTGGAATCAAGTACACGGCACACTGACCATTCTTCCTCTCTTTCTTTCACGATTCCAAAGGGTCACTTTTCTGCCCATTCTTTAGGATTTGAAAACAGGACTCAAGATGTGTATTTTCTTTATTTTATTATTGTATCTCATCTTACCTAGTTTAACTTGACGTAAAGGCACTCCAGCCCTGAACAATGAACTGTGTGTGGCCTGGTCATACCTGCAGTGTCACAGGATGGAGCGTGAATGTGAGGTCTTCCCGTTTGCTGCGGATGCCCCTTACCTACCAGGGCGATACATTCCACTCACAGTTCAATTGAGGATGTAATGATGTCAGCATCCTTTTGCTTCTGAGCTGTATGACATTCACTGAGTCAAGGCCATCATCCCCTTGCCGGCTGGTCTGGATTTGCCCTAGATGGAAGATTCTGGAATGTGTTCAAGTATTACTCATCTTCAGGTTTTTTTTTTACCCAATAAATTTTAATACTTGAATTATGACTCCCAACATTCATGGTTTTATTTCATTTACCTAAATTGAAGAGGAGAAAAAGTAGTGGGGCTTAATGAGTGACCTTCCAAAGGATTTCCAATGTCTCAGATGCTACACAATTCAAATAAGGCCTGATTCCCCTTGCCCTGCGGCCCACAGACCAGAGGTAGAGCTTCGTCACCCTGACAGGCAGAGTGGGCTTGTTGGGTTTTTTAAAGGATAGAGTCCCCAGCTGCCGTTAACGCCACTGTCACTTTTCTCCCCTCCTCTTAGAGCTTGGAAAGCACATCCTATGAGAACATTTAGGTCACCAGCTCTGAAGTAATCACCTAGTCCAGGGATTAAACCATCGGAGCTCTGCCGCAGGGTGTAGTACCGAAAGGAGCATTTTACAAAAATATATATCCATGAGGTTGATTTACCAGGGTCTCAATGAGAGCTGAGACTGTCAGCATTGGTACCTTTTAAAACTGTTAATAGAGGTGTACTATACATAAAGAAAACATAAATATGTGTCCTAGGTGTACAGCCTGATAAATTTCCACAAAATTAATTTGTTCTTGTTATTTGGATTAATAGATCTTTATATGCTTCAGATATTAACAGAAGCTAAGCACGGTTTGATCATCCATCGTAAAAGTGGGAAAAAAAATAGTGCCCATAGATACAGAACCTCTGTCTCTGAATAGAGGCTCCTTTACAATGAATGTCCAGTTTTTGAAACCTACATAAGGTGCAGAAATGACAGCTAGATTTTCTACTGTCCCTCACATTCTGCTTTCATTCCAGCTCTTCTGACAAAGCCACATACTTATTTATCCTTCTTGCATATGTTCTTGGGATAGTTCTGTTGAGTAAAAAGCAGTTTCACTGAGCATCTCTGTTTTATTAAGTTTGTCAAACAACAGAATATTGGGTCTGTTGGCCAGAATTTGTTAATCTGTTATCACGGCTCTATCCCAATACATTTCGGAGAATCTGTTTCCAACACATTCTTGGGTTCATACTTGTAAATGGTGTTAATCCACTTGTTGACTCGATAGAGGGCCAATTATTGATGCTAAGTCTTAGTGCCACTTTTCTTTGTTATTCACATTTTTGAGGAATCCTTCTCTACTCCATGTCCTAGCTCCTCTGCTGGGTTGATTCGTGACGGTAACTGATCACTGGTTCTCAAGCTTCAGAAACTTATACCATGGAAGTTGAGGGGAGAAGGAATCCAGGAGTAAAACTTCCTTTTTATGAGGAAAAACTAGCATGAAAATTCCCTATTTCTGCGTAACTTCTGGATTTGATGTGTTTGGAATATTGTCTATCAAATCACACTAACTAAGGAGCAGTGATTTCAACATTTGCCTGGGCTGCGTCCATGGTGAGGGCTGTATCTGGGGATGTCCGGTGATCTGAAGGAAGACAGCCCAGAACAGAGCCGAGCTGCACATGGACTTGGCTGTGGTTGACAGAGCGGGGAGGGTGCCGTGGCCTGAAGTTCCCTGGAGAAGGGGTGGAAAAGGGAAGGAAAAGACAAGTCCATCTCCTGCCTCTTCTCCCACCAAGGATGAATTCTAATCCCTGACAGTGTTGCCATCAGTCAGGGAGGGACATGGGCTCCAGTGACACAGGTGACACTGACTTTAGGGAAGGGACATCCTACCAGCCTCTCTGTATTTAAAGTAAATGACCACTTAGGCAACATGGTAGAGGGTGTGCAGACCGCAGGGCTGCCCTTCCCATGAAACAAAACCACCCAGGTCCCAGGTCACTTCCAGAACATGTAGAAAACACAAATAATTAAGTAAATCCAGTATTTGTGCCCTGTCTTACAGTTTATAAGGCACTCGCATGCAGAAGACTTTATTTAATCCTCATTTTAAGATAAAGAACTCATTTTCACCATGAAGAGCTCAAGATATTGAGAGGTTGGGTGCTTCCCGTGAGCTCCTGATTAGAGAACCCATTCACTCATGCATCACTCATTCAGCTAGTGTTTATCGACAGCCTCCTCTGTGCAGGCGTTCATCCAGGCATCGGGCCATGTGAACATGAAGCCAGAGATGGCCAGCAAACCTCCAGAAGCCGGGAGAGGAGCCTGGAACAGACCCCTCCCTCGGACCCTCGGAGCTCTCAGAGGGACCCAGTCCTGCTGACCTCCTGGCCTCGGACTCCTGGCCTCCAGAAACGGGACACAGTAAACATCTGTGATGATATTATTAGGGCGCCCTGTCAAACGGACAATACACAGAGTAACCCAAACACCCCTCTGGATTTGGAAAGAGAAAGGTGGGAAATTTACAGTGGTCATTCATTCATAACATATTCTAGAGAGACCCACCCTGCGTGGAGTAAAGTGTGTGTGTGCGTGTGTGCGCTCATACGTGTGTGCACTGTGGACCCACCTGCAGCCCGGCCCATGTCTGGGGGAGCCCCGTGCCCCGTCCCTGGGCTCCTGGCCTTTGCCCTCTGCAAGTCACCTTTCTTCTCCACAGCAGGTCTGAGATGTCCGTGGGCTCCCACAGCCCACTTCCCACCGGCGCCCTTTGGCAGCCCAGAAGTGGCTTCAGGGGCTGAGTGGTCACAGGTTTTGGCAATGCAGTGACCTCAAAAACCTGTCATTTTTGGGTTTATTTGCTTCTGGTCAGGCCGTGTGCAAATAACCCTAACCACCAATAGTTCCTAAGCCCCAAGCCTTTGGTTTTTCATTACCAGCCCTGTGTTCTAGCCACTTCTCCGCTCAACTTAGCGCCAGTGATCTGAGCCCCTCTGAGACAACAGGCTTGAAAGGGAGGCCGTGCCCTCCCATCCAGCATTTGACCCTGGACCGGCACTGCTCTCTCCCCTCCCTTTTTCCTCCTCATCCCCCTCCTCCTTTCTCTCTCTCTCCCTCTCATTGTCTGGCAAAAACCAAAAAGAAAATCACCAGAGTTTCCTGAAAAAGCCTTACAAGGGCTTCATTTAGGGCCACCAGAACACCTGGCTCTTTACCTCGGTCTCTCACTCACCCCAGATTTTATGCTGCAGACACTGAGTCGTGCCCTCTGCAGAACAAAATCCCCATCCATCCCCATCCATCCCCACCCCGGCCAGGTGACTACCTCCAGCTTGAGGTCCTCCCTCTCTCAGGCCTCTGCTAAAAGCAGGAAGAAATAGCCAGTATCCACCGGAATTCTCAACGTCCCCACCCACTTTCCCCTCGAGCTGTGACGTGATGCTCTGGGATCTGCCTGCCAGGTGTTTGCAGGAGATGATTTTGTCCAGTGTTTGCCGTCGGTGGGAAGGGTCACCGGCCCACCGGCCTGCAGTTTCTGAGTTCTTGAAACTGGCATCCACCACAAAGACAATGTGCTTATTTTAAACATTTTTGGTACCAAATTCTGTTTTATTTGGACATGATGCATGTCTGTAAAAGAGATCCAGAATACAATGGGGTTAAATTAGACAGGCATTCATTCTCGGTAGGCGACACGGGCTGGGTGTGGTTCTCTGCTCCGTCTGGCTACTCACAGTTGCCTTGTCACCTCTTAGTTCTGCAGCCAAGAAGGCTCATGTCCACATCCCTGTTCCGGGCAACAGGATAAGGAAGAGCGAAGAGGACAGACGCACCTTCTCCTTTCAAGAACTCTCTGGAACTTGCCTCCATCACGTCGGCACACATCTGACTGCCTGGCACTAAATCCCACGGCCACACCTTGCTGCTGGGGAGGAGAAGTCACCTTCCTCCGTGAGATCATGGGTCCAGCTAACAACTGAGCGGGGGAGGTTCTGTTACTCAGAGAAAGAAGAGGGGCAAGCAGCAGACTCTGCCTTACAGGCAGCTGGACGGCCGTGGTGGACGGGGAGGCCGTGCGGGAGGCTGATCGCACAGGCTTGATGGGTCGTGTCTCGGCTGGATCTAGCGGACGTGAAGGTGATGCTGTCAAAAGTCACACCAGGACAAGAGGCGCCAACCAGACGGTCCCAGGTGAGCCTGGACGTAGGTCTCCTATGACTAGATCATGTTATGGATACAGGATTTTTAGAAGGATGAGCAGTTACTGGACAATTCTAACTAGGATCGGGCCATGATCATAATTGAGTTTTTGGAGAAGTGTACTGGTTGCTATGTAGGAAATTGATGGGGGGATGGGTAAATTCAAACCCTTGTCTTCTGTCTCCAGCACAGTCAGTCACTTATGGGATATAGAAATTCTCCCTTCCCCCGCATGGCCTCCTTCCAACTCCCTCTAATGCTTTAGTTCTCATTGCTCTGGGTTAAGAGTCAGATTCATCTCCAAGAAATGTCACATCTCACAGTTTTGTCTGTTCTTCCATTAACAGGGTTTTCAATACAATGAAGTAATTACTGAGTCTCCTCCTCTGCCATCTTTACCCAAAACCGTTTTCCAGTCACTTCCCACTTCCGATCCTGGTAACCTCACGTTTCCATCTTCTGACCCATCCTTCTCTCTTTTGAACTGATTTTGCCACTCTCCTGAAATCTTGTAGCTCTTGGTCTCAGTTCTGAGCTGCCCATCATTCTCCTTGTGTGATTACGAAACGGAGGCCCTGACACTCACACCACTCAGTGTTTCCAGAAACCACATGCAAATTTTGCGCTTTGTAAAGCTTTCTACACGTCTTCCTCCTAAATCTAGGGTGTCGTGAACATAGCCCTGTGTATCTGTTAAGGGCAGCACACTTTTTATAAAGTACGGGACATGACGGATAAGGCCACTTTTGCACTGCAGACACATTGCAGTCCAGCAGCTCAGCACGCAGAGGGAATTTCTATCCAAGTGTCACCACAAAGCCCTTGGAAGGTCATTCCCGAAAAAGCGAATCTTCACTCCCCCATCTACCTGGGAGCAATGCGGGATTTCCTGCTTTGGGTCTTGTACTCGTGCCTACAAGTGACGAAGAACCAGGGACACCAACTTCTGCCCCAGCCAATCCAGACTTCATCTTGTTGGGGAGATTGGGGTACCCCTCGTGCTGGGACAGGGAAGACTTTATGTGTTTATCCACAAATGCTTTTGGTGACTTGCATATCAGATCACTGCATGGTAATACATTGAGAAGAGTCTTCCATGAGAATAAACACATCCTGGGGGGTGTTGGAAGGATGTGCCGGGAGATTGGAAATAAGACTGGAGAGGGGTGGATGATAAACACCCAAAGTTTCCTCTGGCTCCCCGGGCTTCACCCCTTACTCTAATCCTCAAAATAGAAACAAGTGAAGGCAGAGAGGACCCCTCCGTACCAACCAGACTCTCCCTAGAATGTGTGGAGTTGGAGGCTAAACCGTGCACCCTGCAGAACCCAGAGAAGGCATAAGAGAAAAATCCTCAAGCCCCCAAATAACGTTAAAACTGCAAAAAGTAAGGCCACAAAGGAAAGCTGATTGGTTAGTGATGATTTAGCCTAGAATTTGGGTTAAAGAGAAAAGTCTATTAATTTTCCTCATTTACAGCGAAGAGTAGCTCCTGACAGCAGTTCTGAACCTCCACTCCACGGAATCGGAGAAGATTAACCCAGACACAAAGGGTTCCAAGGCTGAGGTAGAGTTTCCGCTGGGGAGTTCTTTTGTTTGTTTATAAAACCATTTGGACCAGGCTGGGAATGCTTCCTTCGGTAGCTTTAAGATGCAAACACAGAGAAGACAGGGAAGGGAAAGAGAAAGAGGAGGAGGGGAGAAAGAAAGGGACTGAACTCTGGCAGATACAGCATGTTTTTAAATTAAAAAAAAAAAAATCATGAGTAGCCTGGAAGGGGAGTCAGGGGAGGAGAGGAGGAAGCCCACCTCACCCGACGGCAGAGCTAATGGAATATTCTCGGCTCACACGGAAGTGGAGACGTGCAGGAGTGAAAAAGTATCCTCACTGGCTATCTTTTTAAAAGAAAGATCTTTTTCAAATGATCCTCCTTAAAAAAAAAAAAGAATCCAGTGAAGAAAATGCTGCACAGAGAGGCCCAGTATCTTCCCCAAGGGCACACAGCTCCCAGTGTCTGGACATCAGGTCTGACTGAGCACCCGTCACGTGTGCTGTGTTCCCTGGATGAGGGTGTGCCGAGGCCAGCGATGGGGTCTGGGGCCCAGAACTGCTCCAGTGCCACGGTGTGTCCCCTACATGTCCCCACGATGCCCTTAGGGGGTCCAGGGGCTCCACCATCATTTACACCAATCTTGTCTCAGAATCCTGGGCTCTGACAGTCAATCTGGAAAGGGCACCTCCAAGTATGCATCTATTCCTGTGAAGTGAAATACATATTGGTGCACAGTAAAAATTCACATTCTACAGAAACTTGTAAAAGACAAAGAAGAGTTCCCCTTCTTTCCCCCAGCCGACCCCTTTCCACAGAAGAAATCACTATGAACAGTTTGGTGTGTGTCACCAAACAGTTTGGTGTATGAACTATGAACAGTTTGGTGTATGTCCTAAGCATATAACCAAGCCTATGTTTAATTTGGATCTTCTGCCATAAGGTCTTTTTTTAATATATAAATTTATTTATTTAATTTTTGGCTGCATTAGGTCTTCTTCGTTGCTGCGCGTGGGCTTTCTCTAGTTGTGGCGAGCGGGGGCTACTCTTTGTTGCAGTGCACGGGCTTCTCACTGCAGTGGCTTCTCCTGTTGCGGAGCACGGGCTCTAGGCACGCGGGCTTCAGTAGTTGCGGCTCGCGGGCTCAGTAGCTGTGGCTCGTGGGCTCTAGAGCGCAGGCTCAGTAGTTGTGGCACACGGGCTTAGTTGCTCCGTGGCCTGTGGGATCTTCCCGGACCAGGGCTCGAACCCGTGTCCCCTGCATTGGCAGGTGGGTTTTTAACCACTGTGCCACCAGGGAAGCCCTGCCACAAAGTCTTAATCTAAAGGAGTGATCGAGATTATGAGAATTGGAGGTACAATACCATGAAGCCATAATTTATTTTTGACTTTTTATTATTTTTTAAAATCCAATTAGTTGATGACAATAGCTAAGGCTTGCTAGCAATTCTTTTGGCTCTGGTACAGTAAAGATTTCTTTATATATATTACTTAATTTCACAACAGAGTTATGAAGTAGATATTACTGTAATTTCGCACACAGGTCCCGTGGGAACCTTGGAGAAGGTCAGTCCCTCACAGTCTTACAGCACGAGGGATGGAGTCAGGAATCGCCCCTGGACAGTGGGACCCCCTCCCACCTTGCATCGTTAAGCACAATAGATGACCATTCATTCCAGAAATGTCACAGGCCCCTTGGAAACACAGAGAAAATAAAGACAAACGCCCCTCAGTGGTCACCTGCCCCAATAAAATCCATACCCTCATTTATTTTGACATTTCCTACAGTGACTGTCTTTCCTAAACTCAAAATCAAGACACGGAACCCCACTCCTGACTAGTTGCCTGTTTTGTGCGTGCATTCACATGCAGAAAGTTCTACCACGGGAAAGGAATTTAGCTGCTGTCGGTCGTACAACCAGTCATGAACTGGTCTGCAAGGAGTGTCCTGAAAATCCGGAACTTGCTCTATAACTGAGGGAGAGGAGGAAATAAGTGATGTGACCGTGCGGTCTCCCCGCAGGGCAAGGGGCTCCACGTCACGGCGGTGGCGGCAGCTGGACACCAGCAACAGGGCCTCTCCCCATCGTCTGCCAGCCCGCTGACCCCACATATCACCAAGAGCAAGGAGGGCCAACTACGCCTTTCAGTTTGGATGGACACACAAGTTCAGGACTGTCGTGAGGCTGAATCAGATACACTCACGCGTGGGTCCTTACAAGGAAAGGGGCTGTGCTGCCGGGGCCTCCCTGTGTTTGGAATCCCTCTGCAGGTGGGGAGAGGGCAAGAGAAAGTGACTTACAAGCTGTCTAGCCAGGTCTGGGTATTTGTTTTTATTAATTATGAAGAAAACAGGAATCTTAACAGCCTTCTGATGTTAGAGTCTTATGATGTTATTATTATTATTTTTTATGTGCTTATAGGGGAATCTGGCTGAGAAGCGTGAGTTGCAAATCTCATCCCCAGAATGCCGCTAAGCAAGGCGTATCTCCTATCCCCGCCACTCCTGATGTGGTCAGAAGTAAATAGCAGCACAGATACTTGAGCTATTCTCACTGAAAGAAAAAGTAATTAATTGGTGTTAGACACAAAGGACTTCTCTATTTTTTTTTTTTTTTTTTTGGTAACCCGCACAGCTTTAATTACAAGTAATTGTTCTCAAAATCAGGCTGCTGATAAGTTCTGCATTGTAGACAGTGATCAAGCAGCAATACACTAATCTATCACTTTCATTATTTTAGTCACTTGGGTGTGTAAATTTGTATTTAATTCAGACAACAGACTAGGCAGTTTCCACTGTTTCTTTCTATCAACGTGTGCCTTTTTGAGGCGCAATTTGGATGATTTAGATTTTCATTCACTTGCTTTTACTTAGGAAAAGAAGAGTACGTTGTTTTTCCTTTTGCTGACTACTAGGTAAATACCATGGTATCAGATGTACCAGGAACTGGGTTTGTTACCAGTTCACGGAGATTGTACTAGATGTCCCTGTAGAACTTGTGATAGTGGACTGAAGCTTGCAGAGATCCCCCTACGGAAATCTCTCCGCGCATGAATCGTAGCCCGCGCCCTCCTTCATTCAGAGTTTGTACGTGTCTTCCCTCCCTTGCTAGACACGGAAGCTGTCGCCCGAATGGTTAGGCCACAGCACACTGGTAACTCTCCACTGGGCCTTTGTGTCAATACATCTGCGTGAATTTCAAAACTCAAATCAAAAGCCTTCCCAGGACATCTGATGGGAACTCATTCCCTCCACCTCGCCCTCGTGGATGACTCCACCATTTTCTTTCCTGATCTTTTATGCATGGAGAAATTCTTTATTTCCGAATAAAATAAGCTGTCTCGAATGTAAGAAAAATAGTGATACCCTTTGTTTCTGTTCTAACATTTTTGTGTGTGTAATAGTCCAATTCCTAGACAAGAGAGTTTTAAGAGAAAAAATGGAATTAAAAACCTATCCATATTTATAAGAAAAAATAAAATAATCAAGTGATATCTTTGGTAAACATTGAATGACCCTCCTAGAACACACACAAAAAATTCTTCAACTAAACTTGAGACATTACCTGATAAAAACCATGCTGTTATCCATTTCAAAACCTATTTAGAATTAGAAATTGTAAACTGAAGAAAATTTACAGTTAAAACTACTCATTTTCTTGATTAATTCTTTTTTTTTTTTTAAATCAGGCTTTCTTATTAAACATGCACGCTGTAGATTGAATTAGTCCAGAACTAGGCTGCTGTATCCTAGCTTTCTTCCCAGGCAAGGTTTTTATTGAAGTCATGAGAATTTTGCCTAAAAAAGTTACCAGTAATTTGACATTTACTGAAGGACTTCTGTGATTGTAGATGTTCGGTGATACTGGGACTCACGATGAAAAAAGAAGGAGAGAAAGATGAGGATAAGGGACATATTCTTGTCCTCCTGCAGGAATTCATGGGGTCCACAAATGTAACATTCGCCGCCGAGCACGCAGGCACGCACACAGCTTGCGTTCCAGGTCAGAAGATGAATGTGGTACAAGCTGGACACCTGAGTATTTAAGAACCGAGAGGACCTCAGAAAGTGGAGGCACGAGATGTACGTTGGAGCTAATTCGGAGAGCTCCTAGAAATGTAGTAAATTGAATAACATAGTTCGTCAATCAGAGAAGTCATGCCAACTTTGATGAAATAATTTTTATTTCACAACGGTTATTTAAGCAGTGCTTACCAGACTTTTTACTTACATGAACACTCGAAACAGTCATTTTGGGAAAGGGAAAAAGGTTACAGGTTGGAGATACTCTGGGGAGACTGAAAGACACAGGAAAAAGTTTCCAGGCCAGAACGAGCTGGTCAGGAATGAAAGGGAGCTGGGGTTGCTGAGAGCGCGGTGTCTGGGTAGAACTCGTGAAGAACAAGGCAGGTAATTCCAGGAGGATAAATGATGGTGGAAGGAGGGACTTTCAAATCAGGTAGAAGTGCTCCAGCGGCCACAGGGCATTTTCACGTCATGATGACGCCCGCTTTGTATGTGCTCTCCCTGAAGCCGCTTAGAGGCAGTTGCCCAAACCAAAGATTAGTCAAAGCGAGACACACTACAAAGAGGTGTGTTCAGCCTCTACTTCCAAGATCTCCAAAGCACAGCCATTTAGCAGGAAATCAACAGGCATCTGACAGAGAGAAAAGACCCAAGCGCTCATTTACATTTTACATTTCCACTCCCCTATGAGTGGATACGTGTGCACTGCCTGAGACTGTGGTAATCCGGGGATGACCCTGTCTTTAAACAGGTAACGGACCCCTGAGGGACACAGTGGTCCAGCTGTGTCAACGGGGCCAGTTATCGACACAAACAAGGAATGCTGAGCAGAATCACATTCAGACTGATGTGCTTTGCAGGTAGCTTTTCCGCCACTCGTATCTGCACCTATTAGGTATTTGGTGAATTGTTTTTGAACAAAAGAGATTAATTTGCCTCGTTACAATGTGATTTGTACGACACACAGAAGACTTGAGTGGCACACCCATTAGCTGAGATAGTTCATGGATGAGAGCCTTGCCCTGCAAGCCATGCCAAGAGCAAAGGCAAAAGTTTTGGGGTGCACGGGCAGCCCCGTGACCAACGCTTCATAGAATAAACACATCTCTACGGAGTGTGTCTGCTTCCATTTCCGGAAATAAGAAATAGGTCCCTTTGGTAAAACTTGAAGACCTATAATTGAAAAGACCAATGGATGGAATTTTGAGACCCTAATTTGCAAGTACCATTAAAAAATTTCAACTATGAAGCCCAGGTATCTGTACTGATTTTTATTGTGTTCATGTACATTTTTGTGTAGAGAGATTATTTACGACGTTAGGAAACAAGGCTGTTGCTGGAGAAACTTTCCTGGGGTTGCGAGTAGCTCAGATAACACTTTGGCCACGAAATAGCGTCACCTTCAGCATTTGTCCTGCAGAAGGAATAAAGGCTGAAGCCCTGGAACTGTCACGCCACCAGGAGATGAGAACGGTCCGTTCTGGGTAACAACTCAGGTACTTGCAGGAAAACGAGAGTGTGACTCCTTTTACCAGATAATGGAAGGTCTTAGCTCAACAGAGTGAAATGGCTGCGTGGCTGGAAGCCTCTCCTGGAAACCCGGGACGGATTGAAATTCACACTCTCAGAGGATTTCTGTGAAAGGGATGCTGACTTGGCTCCCATCACTCCGTAGAGAGAGGCTGCTTCAAGGGGTACTTGCGAAAGTCCCATCACTGAGCAGGCTTTGAGTCCCCGGATGAGAGTTTAACCTCACTGAGCATCTATTGAGGCATGTTCATTTTGCATCTATTTTCAGCTTCGTTACCAACCATCCAGTAATAGACCGATTTTTACTGAGCAATTGGGCCATCGCAGCCCTGAGCAGGCTTCCAGAGACTGCAAGCCTCACCTTCAGGAAGCTTAACATCTTCTTAGAAAGATGACGCACCCACGGCAGTAGAGAGATAACGCCTCCGTTTTCTAGGCAGTAAATCATTTCCACACAAGCAATACAGGAACCTCAGAGAAGGAAGAGTTTTCTTCACACGAGGCAGGGCAGGGCTTTGCAATATTGTGGGTGCATTGCTTCAAGGTGAATATTATGGAAAGGGGGAGCCGTGGAGAAAGGAGGGAGTCCTTTGAGTCAAGTAGGATGCTGAGAAGGAGCACATCTGCAGTCCAAGCACTGGTTCTTGGGACGGGATGTCCCCACCGGCGACTCACACTTGTTTGTGTGACACGGGACGTCTGAGGGGCCCTGCCGGGCAGCAACTTCCTCCACCACCACTCAGCCTGGCAAGGGGTGTATGAGCAGAGCCTCCCACCGTCTGGTTACCCCACTTATTCTGCTAAAATGACCATCCTCCCCAGCCGAGTGATGTCCACAGAGAGAACCAGAGGGCCAGGCCAAGAGTGAACGTTGCTACCTAATCGCAACCTTCCATTTTTATAAACTGATTTGCAAATCGACCTAACTTCAAAGATCGCATACGTCGCCTGTTTACAGGGGCAAGAAACCATTTGTGATACTATTATTATTTTTAAAATTTAATCTCATGTTTCTATCTTTCCAATAGCATCTGGACAATGTTTCAATTCTTGTCTGGCGATAATGAAATCATTAAAAAAAAAAAGTACCAGAACTACTCTTTTCTGCTTATTTCTGTGCCATTTGGAACACATGTGACTAAATTGAACTCCACTTGCTCATTGGTTTTCTTGTTTTTCTCTCTCCCCTTGTTTTTTTTTTGCAGTGCGCAGGCCTCTCACTGCTGTGGCCTCTCCCGTTGCAGAGCACAGGCTCCGGACGCACAGGCTCAGCGGCCATGGCTCACGGGCCCAGCCGCTTCGCGGCACGTGGGATCTTCCCGGGCGGGGGCTCGAACCCATGTCCCCTGCACTGGCAGGCGGATTCTTAACCACTGCGCCACCAGGGAAGCCCCTGAGGCCTTTTTTGTTGAAAATTTTCTTTAGGTTCCAAGTTGATTTTATAGCAATAATAGCCACCCAGTTTGGGCATTTCACGAAGTGTTCCTAGATGACCACGGGGAATCCAGCTATGCTCTTGGGATGAGCAGCTAAAATATCTTGGAGCGCCTGACATACATCAAAGAACATCTTTCCTTTCTTGGATACCCCGTTGCCAGCCTTTCCAGCCACAGGGCCCGAGTTAAGCAGAAAGAGAGCAGCTCCAGCCCATCCCAAGAGAGGCCTCGCTGGAAAGAGCTGGGAAAGACTTTTCCAGAAGGAGCTTGCGCCAAAGCATAAAAGGTTCAGCCTCCAGCCTCTCATTCAGAAAAGTTTTTAAAGCCTTTTTAAGGAAACAATTTAAACCCAGCTGCACTTATTGATCAGTGATTTGATTTTGCTTTGTTAGGAGGGATTTGTAATCTGCTTTTAAATGTTTTTTTGTTCCTGGCCTTCATTGATAGCAAGTTCTGCCCGAGGCTACTTCTCAAAATGCATCACTGGGGGGCTTTCGAGGCTCTGTGAACAACGAGAATAATTTGAATCTGGACCTCCCCTCACCCCCAAACCTTTCCCTCTGTGCACAGAAGGAAATGTTAGTCAGGTGCAGCTAAACCTAAAACCTATCCAAAAGAGTCATTTGTCTTTAAAAGAAAAGGGACAGAAAGCGAGCAAATTCCGCTTACAAAGTCAGAGAGTCCAGTAGATTTCATTTCTCAAGTGCATCCGGTTAGTCTCGAAAAGGGTACAGCTCTTCAGATCTTGTCCCTGCCTGGTGCACGCTGCGATGCAAAACTAAAGTCCAAAAAACAAAATCTGAATCCCAGCAAGCAGAATATTCTATTCCTGCAGTAAATAGATGGTATGGAAACTTTTTTATTTACAGCTTTCAAAGGTTGTCACTCTGCCTTCAATGGCGTCGTAAGCTGTTAATCCTGTGTACCCTAGAGCACCGTAAAATAGTGGCCGTTCTATTATTGTAATATGAACTGAAGAACAGGAGCTGTGCTCTTTACTTAACTAATCACTTCTGATATTTCCCAAGCTTATAGGAACCCCAAACACTTATAAGGATGTCTGGTCTTTGATTTTTGCTAATGAAATGCACTCCTGTTATTTTTTATAATGTAAGCATATGCTTCCACGTGTATGATCTTTATGAGTTTACTTAGCGAGAAACCAAATATGTGAGGAAAACAGACTTTTTCAAGGGGTGCCTTAATTGTCTTTGCGGCGTGTTCTACAGACCGTTACCGAATGTTTGCGGGTCCGGCGCGGAGCAACTTCACACCCAAGGAGAGGGTAACGTGTCTTCGTTGTTTACAAAAATGACAGCCCCTAATGGGCCCTATCAGCTTTAACACAAACTATTAAATCCCCTTCGTTAACCGTTGCTGTTTTCTGTTTCAGCATCTCGGCGGCCCGGGGAAGTAGGTGCAAACTCCGAGGACCCCTGAGCGCACATTGAGACGATTACAGATGCTGGTTATTAGATAAGCCTCGGAAGGATGTTTTCCTTGGGCTGCTCACAAGCATTTGGAAAGAGTCGCGCTCCAGGTCTGAGGGCCGATGTTTCTTCCTCTTAAACTACGAGCAGCTGTAGCACATGACCTACTTCTGTAGGGCCCTGTAATGATTTCCTTCCTTCGGAGGCTTCAGGAGTCCTCCTTCTGCCCTGTGAAAAAAGGGACAAATATTTTAATCCAAGCAAAATGCTGAAGCAGGTCTTGTTGGTTTCAGGGAAGAAACTCAATCCAGTCCCAGCACTGAGTGGAGGCCTCAAATTGGAACCATCTGGGCTGCAGAAGGGCTCTCCGAGACCTTTGGGGAAGGCGGGGACAGCCTTGCCTAGGGCTGCGGCCCATACACCTGCAGAGACCACCGGCGTCAGGGCAGGAGGCTGGACTCTGCCCGGAATCCGGCCTTTCACGCAGCACAGCGGCCATGCCACCAGCTCAGAATAGCAAGGAAGGCAGGGTGACAGCTTGTCCAGTAAACGGTCCTCATAATAATGGGAATGCCTCATTTTTCTTTTGGAACATATTTGACACAAATCTGACAGAAACACACATTTCCTAACTTTCTTTCTGGAGGTCAAGGGAGAGAGACTTCAGGAAACTGTAGGTTGGGACACATGGTATTCTCGGAGTTCTCCTTAAAGCTGGGGAAATCAAAGGTGTTGGAAAAGCCATGCACGTCTTTAATATTCTCTGCATTCCTTCTTTCTTTGTTTTCTTGTTTGTTGACAGTGTCGATTGGCTACTTTGACGGTCCAACGAAGTACAAGTTCTTTTCAAGTGCGCTGTAACAGCTAAACCAGAAGACTCAGGCCAGCTCCTGGGAGGTTTTTTTTTCTTATTTTATTGATTGATTGCTTTTTAAAACTTTTTATTGGAGCGCAGTTGATTTACAATGTTGTGTTAGTTGCAGGCGTACAGCAAAGTGAGTCAGTTATACATATACATGTATCCACTTGTTTTTAGATCCTGGGAGGTTATTTTAAATAAACTATTTTTGAAATGTTTGTACTGCACACTCTCCGTGGGTGTTTCCTGTGTCCACCCATTTTTAAACAAAAAGGACGAGGATCTTTGCTTAGTCAAAGACCAGAAATATTATCACTTACTTTGAAACCCAGCTCATAATATATTTTCCAGAAAGAAAATGGGACACAAAGATCGAAATGGGACACAAGTTGATCTTTTAGTACATATATTTTCCAAATATTGGTTGATGAGGAATATGTCATTTTTAATCTGGGTTTTAAATTATTTACTGTGCTTAGAAGCATAGTGACTACGATGTGGCCATTACACGATCCTAAATAATACGACCAAACAGGACACCGTGGGGGTGGGAGCCCCCGAATCCACCAGAGCACAGAGGTCAGAAGTCAGAGGGTGTTACAGTGAGAGCGGGTCAGTCATTGGAAAAGGTGGCGATTCAGGGAAAATAAAGGAGAGGTTGTTGAAATTTTGAGTTTAGTTAAATTTGTGGAAGTATACATTTATCTGGCTTTTTCTAAGTAACCTTTCCAAAGGAACCAATGATCACACTCCTTTGCATGTAATTGTAATTAAATGTATGGGTTTATTGTAGTTAAATGTATTGACTGATGGAAAGTATACAGTCAGGATGTAGACAAGATACTTGTGGAAAACATTTTATATATTTAAAAGAATAAAGAAATGTCAGCAAGAATCCTTTTTTGTTTAATCCCTAAAGGGAAATGAAACATTTCAAAATAATAATTGGCTAGCAAGGCTCACAGGACATCTTTCATTTTGACAAAGTTCTGAGACTATGAAGGATATGCACAGCGCAAGCTTCCCGGACACGTCGTGAGGGAGTTTGGCCGTGCAGGGTTCACGTCCTGGCATTCGCCCAGGCAGCCCTGACCCAAGGTTCCTGGGAGGGCTGCAGGAGTGTGTGTTGGGCTCACTGCTTTTAACCCTGTTCCAAATTTATATGCATGAACATTGAGATTTTTAACCAAATCTTTATTCCGTTTCCTCCCGCGGATGCTTCATACTCCTGCCTATGCACCCAGCTGCACCTAGAGACAGACCTGCGCCCCTGACCCTGCAGCCTGCACTGCTGTCCGCCCGGCCACGGAGCCAAGCTCAGTGGAGCCGAGCATACTTCCTATGAGGCTTCCTGCGGAAAGCCAGTCGTCTGAGACTGGGAAAGGCCCCGTGGAAAGAAATGGGGAGCCCGGCATGAGGGCAGCTGGCCCTTTCAGGCGATTACATTGATCCTTTGATATGAGCTTGGGTTTCTCTGGGAAACACTGCCACCGTCTCATTCCTGTAGCTCCGCGAGGACGCCCATGCCCGGCACCGGGGCCAAGCAGGCCAGCCGCGCAGACGAGTTGTGAGTTTCTGAAAAGTATCAATGCCTAGACTCAGGAAATTGAGAAATTCTGCAGGTGTCTTTATTATTATTTTTAAATACAGGGTGTGAGACCATCAACTTACCCCTAAATTAAAGCAATGATTATAACAATCACGTGGCAACGAAGTCAGTGTTTTGATGGTTTTTGTTTGAAAAGCACATTCTCTACAAATAGGAACTAATATAAACACATCTTATATATGTAGATGTATGTATAGCAGAACGTATATCTATACACACACACACGCATCTCGAGAAAAAGCCCACCCTGTTCTCAGGAAAGGTGAACAGTTGGGAGTGGGCGATTTCAGATTGATTTCCAAACTGGGCAAGTGCTTCTGATTTAAAAAGAAAGAAAATTGTTTTGGCCAAAATGCTCAGAAGGTGGTGAGGACTGACCCCTCCCCAGCCCTTGGCTGCCAGATCTTAACCGCCTGAAAACTTACAGAAATGCTTGATTAAAACTAGAATAAAAATCGCCAGTCGCCCTCAGCAAACCACAGCATAAGGGTGGGGAAGAGCTGTGCCAGGTTGCGGTAGAGTTAGTTGGCGTCCGCTGAAAGCACTGCTCCCTTCCTGTTTAATAATTAATTCAACTCTAAAGCCCCAAGGATCTGGACTCAGCACCGGCTTCACAAAGCAGCAGAAACAAAACGCTTCCAGAACTGGAGGGGGGGGACAGAGGAAGAAAGAATCTAGCATTTCAAGAAATCACCGCATGGGGCCGGTGAGCAGGGGTGGGCGGTGGGTGTCTGTGGGTGGAGAAATTCAAAATAAAATAAATACACACAAAAGCAAGGTTATTCACGGCCACTGGCACCAGTGCTGGGAGGGCACAGTGAGCCAGAAGTCATCCACTCGGGACGCAGGCTGGGTGCCCGTGGGCCGGTGGGGACCCAGGGACCGATGGGCTCCATCTCTGGAGAAGGGGAGACCCAGTCTCTCTTAATTAGTCAGAGCGCCACGCTGGAAAGGGCATCAAAGGTAGGCCTGTGCCCCCTCGGCCTCTACCCGGCCCCCAGCCCCACGATTCTCTACCAGGGGATGGTCAGGGAGGAAACACACACACACACACACACACACACACACACACACAGCTGAAGGGAGAGAGGAAGGCCCTAGTGAGTGTAGCTGGTCGGTGCATTGAAAACAACACGGAAGCCCAAGCAAGTTACTAGGCTTCAATATTCAGTTGCAGAAATGAACCCCCAACACAGCGGCAAACTGCAGAACACATCCAGCCGCGCACCCGAACCTTGCGCTGTGCTGTGCGATTTTTATAAATCGTTTGCTTTCTCTAAGCGGGTGAATCCAGCACAGAGAGAAATACACCAGGGACGCTTAGAAGAGGCAGAAGCCACTAACAGCTCACCAAATCCCTTATCACACCCAGGAGTGAGGAAGCATGTGTCCAGAAAGATTGCACCTCAGCCTCAGGATCCAGTGTCCAGTGTCACACGGACCACGCCTTTGCACAGGGGACATCTCCAGCATCCCAAAGCATCACGGAGAGGGGGGAAGCCGCAGCAGCGAACAGAGTAATTAAGTGAAGTGAAGGCCCGGATGGCCGAGGAAAAGAGGAGAGCTATTTAAGCACCAAATTGTGTTTACTTTTCACTTATTATTATTATACAGAAGTCATGGCACAGAGCACTCACACGTATCCGCTGAGACCCTAGTAGGATATTTTGAAAAAGACATTCACGTAATTAAATGGTTGAGTTGAACAAACACTGGCCTGAATATTTTTCCTCATCCTTGAAAAGGGGGTAATACTCTACAATGATCAAAACGATGTGGATTCTCTTGCTATTTTACTTTCTACACAAATTAGTTATAAGATGTTTAAAGACACCTCCTTCACATCTCTTCCCTCCCACGTCAGACTGATGGCGCTGCCTTGAAAACACCTCGAGTGCCTTTTAAAAATAAGCCTGTCTTCCTCCAAACTCTGCCAAGTCAAGTCTGAAACCAGCTTCCCGTTACTAAACAATTTCAAAAGCAGAAGGTCAATGTGTTCTCTATTTTTGAGTCAGTGAACGTCTAGCTGCCGGTTTTTTATTTTTTTAATTCCAAGTTCAGAGTTAAGCTAATGTCCCTGTTTTCTTCTGAAGCTCATAGTGCTTTGGGTCCGTGAGGGACCCGACCCCACGCCAGTTACCTATTCTTTCCGTGCCTCAGTTTCCCAACCTGTGAATTGGAGACAGTCTTCGTTCTCAGCTCCCCAGGCTGGGGTAAGATTTGCGGCGTGATGCACCTGGGGCGCTCAGCACAGCTCCCCTCAAATTCAGGAGCCGTGGAGCACAGCCCTTCCCCAGGTGCCCGTGACCCCTCCCTCAGCTACCCTCTCGGGGGTGATTATTGAACCCACTTGGTGTGTGCTGAGTCCCTGGGTGCCCCTGTCGATTTACAAAATAGGTGCGTTATAAAGGCTTGTACACTGAATTTCTGTAAAGCTAATCTATTTCCAGGACCAAGGGAGCTTCCTATTTAAAGGAGCCTCCACGGTGAATCCCTTCTTAGGCAGCAAATTCCTCCGTGGTGAGAGCAATTACTTATCAGCTTATCTTTCTTTTCTTTTTAAAAATAAATCCAGATATTTGCACGAGGCACTGACCACGAGACAAGCCAGCCTCTGGACTGATCCAGCCACTCGCTGTGCAAACCCAGGCAAGTTGCAGGCCCAGCTTCCACGCAGCTGAAGGAGGGGCTCACGGCCCTTCCGGGGGCACTAAGAATCTGCCGTGTAGACGGAGCCCAAGGGCCCAGCGGGGAAGCTTGTGTCTGGGGAGGTGGAGGCCTTAACAGCACCCAGAGTCCACGCTGTAACAGAGCCATGAATTCAATTAAAGGGACCCGAGGGCTTATGGGGCCCATCGGGCTCCACAACGCTCTGATTCCACGTGAATCCTGGATTCGCCGGCATCTGAGTCTGCGCCCCAGGGTCCGACCCCACTCACTAAACGTCACCTGTGCCCCGTCACTCCTGTCAGCCTGGCCTTTCAGTGCAATTCACGGGAACTGGTGGGGTTAGGTAATTTGGAAGGTACCACCTGTGGATGTGAGTGTGCCCTAAAAGGGGACGAAGGTGACTCTGTGATTAAAAGAATGGGCATCCAGCTTGACTCTGGGTAACCCACGCACTCCCTGGGGCAGGTGTATCCTATTCAAAACTCCCCACACAAGGTTAAAATGGTCTGTTGGAAATTCGTGGATCAAAGACAGGACTATGAAGAAAACACCACAACCTCCCTACTCCCAAGCCCCCTTTCTGGGACCCTTCCTCCCCATGCTTTGCAAGCTGGAGCTCCTTTTGTAGAGGTGGTGTGTGGGCCCCGGAGCCCCACGGGGCAGGACTCCTCACCTCAGTGTTCTCATCTGAAAAGTGGGGATGACAGCCTCCGACGGCTGCTGTGGTGATTACACGATTGACGCGTGTAATCCCTTTGGTAAACCACCCAGCACTCACCAAGTTCTCAGCTGGTGCGGGCCATTGTGATTACGGTAGCAGCTGCGTTTAACCGACGACACTGTGATCAGAATTACACAACTAATGTTGCCAAGCTGAGATATTTTAGCCCCTGTATTGGTTTGCTACAGCTGCCATGACAAATGACCACAGACTAGGGTGGATTAAACCACAGAAATGCATGTCCTCACAGATCTGGAGGCTGGGAGTCCGAGACCAGGTGTGGGCAGAGCTGTTTCTCCTGTCTTCTCCCTGTGTCTTCACGGGGTCTTCTCCCTGTGCCCGTCTACGTCCTAACCTCTCCTTGTAAGCACACCAGCCCTATTGGACTAGGGCCCACCTAGTGACCTCATCCTAACCTAATTACCTCCCGAAAGACCCCGTCTCCAAACACAGTCACAGTCTGCAGCCCTGGGAGTTAGAAATTGAACGTATGAATTTGGGAGCAGGGCGGGCAGGGGGACACACTCCGCCCATAGCAGCCTCCGTGCCAATAAAAGCATTGCCTGCATTAAGTTTTCACAAATCACAGCAGTTCGGATCTGTACACACGGGTGCACAAGTGAAAGACTGGGAGACACACTCCATCCAGACTCCTGATGGACCAACCCTAGGATGAAGTGGTGTGGGTTTTCTGACCGCTTCTCCGAAGAGAACAGACCCCCTAAGACTGTAGGCGGTTACAATCAAACAACGGTGAGGATGACGCCCGTGAAACCAGCGAGGATGACACACTTGTTGACTCAACTCAGTGAAGCTTTATAACATAAACCAATAGGAATCTTCTTGAACCAGGGTCCTTCCCGCCAGGAAGGAAGCTGAGGAGGTGCCTTGGTCTCCTGCTGGCTTGACTCCTCCCATCCCATCACCTGTATGTCTTCCGTAGAGTCCCTCACTTTGCTTTCTCGTTTTCAGTGACCGATGGACCCTGGGTCTCCCGCTGTGTCCACCTCTCAGCTAACACCGTGTCCATAACTGCCCCTGGCACCAGAGCTGTGTCCCTCCTGCCTCAGTGCAAGAGAGGATCGGGTTCATTATTTAACTAATTTCCATGTTGAAATTTCTTCCCTTGGTAAGTTTAGATTCTATTCAGGTTCCTTTTGAAGTTTGTCTCTTCCGGGTTCTTTTGGACCTTTCTTTGGGGATTTGCTAAACATTCCAGTCCAAGGAAGGTATCTGAGCAACACAGAATTCCATTAGCTACTGGTCACCACATTGCTTGAGCAGGAAGCTTTCAAAGAAAATTAAAGTGAGGGGGGGAAAAAGATCTGGTATTGGTTATTAACTCCACCTCAGGGTGACTTCTCTTCAGGGACAATTAAATAGCAGCTCTGGGCTGTTAAGTTTACTGGTGTACTAGTAGGCGGCACATCTTCTTCAAGGACAGGCGAGGTTCAGATTGGCTTTGATTTCACGTGATGAAGCCAAGGCTGCCTCTGCAGACCCAGATTTTATTTGAAATTGTAGGTGTGACCACACGTGTGTGCTCTGACCTTTCTTCTTTAAGAAACAAGTTTTGCATTACCAGGTAAATGCCCTTTCAGTGGAATTTTCATGGAACACTGGTGACATCCTGTGGTCACTTGGGTTTAAGGCAGCCAGTCTTTCTCAGCAACTATCTTGGGGAATAAAGAAGAAAATGCCCCACATACATCCTAGCGTGTTCTGCAAAACCAAAAAGAAAAAGAAAGAACTACACGCTGAACTCATAGTCATTTTTACAACACGGACATCTCCTTTTTTGAGCAACGCAATTTTTTGGTGAATGCGGACAAAAGCAAGTTCTGGTAAGCAGTATTTGGGGTAAGAATAGAATAGGTATCACACGGACACAAAATACAGCTTCATCCAAACAGAGGATGAGTGCCATGATGTCAGGTGTCGCCCCGCCACCGTACCTGGTTCCCACCATCTGCTACTTAAGTTCTCTCTGTGCCTTGGCCCCAAATCCAGAACTTGCAGGAGACAGCCTTCTGCAAAAGAGCGCACAGCGTGGCTTAAAGGGAAAACAGTGGGCATTTTGGCATTTTTACACCGGTGACAATGAATTGAAGCCATTTAGTTGTAAATGTGATATTACACTTGACGGTTTCCCCTGGCCAAGCACTGAGAGGCCCGTATTGAAGAGAGGCAGAGAAGTGGGTCTGGGGGAGCAGAGCCAGTCACCAGAGTAGCTGACCAAAGGGGCTCGTAAAAACATTTGTCAGTTGTTCAGAATCACAACTCAGCCCAACGCTCATGGTGCCAGGAGCAGCCCGCTCGGTGGAAGCCGTGCAGAGCAGGCAATGGAGTTTATGTTGTTCTGTTTATTGAAAACGGATGGGAGCACATGACAGAAAAATCTAACTTCTGGTCACGGCTCATTAATCCCTGTTGTGTCTGTCAGGGGTGTGTGCGCGGCTCCAACAAGCCTCTGGAAGGGGTTCACAGCTGAGCTTTGATTTTCTCTCTCATTTGGAATGGAAAGGGGTTGCCAATCACCTGGAAGGGGAGAGAACAAGAGGCTATTTTTAACCCACCTACTTTGGTGGACCTTAAGTATAAGCGAGTGGGTTTAAGATGGAAAGGATTATGGTGGAGAGTGTCATTGACAGTATTTCGCACAGAGGGGCAGAAGGGTAAAAATGAATGTGGCATAAAGTCTACTGTTATGGCTCTTTTATGAAACTCCTGGCTCTTGGAGATAGATCCTCGGATGAACTCTGCAGACTCCTGACATCTGCATATGGGGAAGGGACCGGTGGCATTCCAGTCTTCCTGTCGAAAACAATGACCATGTTTAAGAAAATGTATGTTCAAAGCCTTGCCTCTGTGCCCAATGCAGCCTTACTGGTGAGAAGGACCACGGGACCAGGAGAAACACTGTTTTTCCTGATGGTTTGGGGCTTGGGGTCTGAAATCACACTTCTGATTCTCCCAGATTCCTTGTGTGTACGAGGCATAAAGACAATAATTTAGCTCCTGCCCCACAGGATGTCAGAAGGGTTAAATGAGATAATGCGTGTCAATCACTTAAGCACAGCACCTGGCCCATAGGAAGCCCTCAGTAAAAGTTATTCTCAAAGTTGTTGCTAGTAAACTGTAATTCGAAAAGACACATGCACGCTTATGTTCATAACAGCACTATTCACAATAGCTAACACATGGAAGCAACCTACATGTCCATCAACAGATGAATGGACAAAGAAGGTGTGGTACATATATACACAATGGAATACTACTCAGCCATAAAAAGAAATGAAATAATGCCATTTGCAGCAACATGCATGGACGTAGAGATTATCATACTAAGTGAAGTAAGTCAGACAGAGAAAAGTAAAGATCACATGGTATCACTTACATGTGGAATCTAAAATACGACAAAAATGAACTTATAACAAAACTGAAATAGACCCTCAGACATAGAAAATAAATTTATGGTTACCAAAGGGGAACCAAAGGGGAAGGGGGGGGATAAATTAGGAGTTTGGGATTAACATATACACACTACTACGTACATAAATAGATAACCAACAAGGACCTACTGTATAGCACAGGGAACTACATTCAATATCTTATCATAACCTATAGTGGAAAAGAATCTGAGGAAGAATAAATACGCATGCATATGTATAACAGAATCACTTTGCTGTACACCTGAAACTAACACAACATTGTAAGTCAACTAGATTTCAATTTAAAAAAATTGTTACTAGTGACGTCATCCTCATCTTTACGGACAGCACTGTTCACTCCAAGCTGTGCTCTCTCCACGCTGCATTCTCCAGCGACAGGTCATGGGCATGTGAGGTGAAGTAAGGGAGAGAAGATGGAGAGACTTATTCCACTGGTTGGGGCAATTCTTCAACTAATCATTTTGAGCTCCATTCTGGGCTGGGTGCTGTGAATGATACAGAGAAGTTTTAAGTGTAGTGTCTGTGTTCAATAAGCTTAAACCTACTTCATGTTCCTGGACACAGGAAGTGTTCTGTGAAGGCAGCCTTAAGTCAACAGCTTTAAAGCAAAGTAGGTGAACCCTGGAGTGAGGCCGGTGCTGAGCAGGGTAAGGACTCAGGAGGGAGCAGGGGTCACACCTTGCACCTGCTGCGTGTGGAGTTCACCCCCTGGAGACTGGGATTAGCAGGAATCATGCCTCCGAGGGTCTCCGGGGGGGGGCCAGAGCCTCCTTGTGCATATCTGGCTCTTTTTAAATTTGGTGTGTGGACTTCCCTGGTGGCGCCGTGGTTAAGAATCCGCCTGCCAATGCAGGGGACGTGGGTTTGAGCCCTGGATCAGGAAGATGCCACATGCCGCGGAGCAACTAAGCCTGTGCACCACAACTACTGAAGCCCGCAAGCCTAGAGCCCGCGGGCCACAACTACTGAAGCCTGCGAGCCTAGAGCCCGTGCTCTGCCACAAGAGAAGCCACCGCCATGAGAAGCCCGTGCACTGCAATGAAGAGTAGCCTCTGCTCCCCACAACTAGAGAAAGCCTACATGGGGCAATGAAGACCCAACGCAGCCAAAAATAAATAAATAAAATAAATAAATTACTAAAAAAAAAATTAGCGTTTTTTTTTTTTTTTTTTTTGTCTGCACTACGCGGCTTGCGGGATCCTATTTTCCCGACCAGGGATCAAACCCGGCCCCTGCAGTGAGAGCCTGGAGCCCTAACCACTGGACCGCCAGGGAATTCCCTGGTTTTTGTTTAGAAGCAAACACAGTGGGTCCCTTTCTTTGCCTAATGTTCTCTGCCTGGGGAGAATTGAAACCAAATCACGTGAGCAGAATAGGATGAGGGACTCTATCGGCCTCCACTACTGTGGTCCTTTCTTCATCCACCACCTAAACTCCCAGTAAATCCTCTAAGAATAGTTGCTGACCACCCACAAGGGTGAGGATAAGCTGTGACGGTAGATCTGCAGGAGATACCTTGACGGCACAGCTCCATCAGGAAACCTGCATTTCAGGCAGAAGGGAGCTTCGTGCGCACAAAAGCATAAGATGTAAGACAGTAAATGTCGGTAACCCAGCAGAACAGGGCAGAGCTCAGGGCAGGGAGGAAGCCCTTCTCTTGAAAGCCATCAGGAAAGCTTTCTGAATTAAGAGATTTTGTTTTAACTGGGCCTTCAAAGGCCATTAGGGTCTGGACAAGTGTTATTGATAGAGGACCCTCCAAATAGAGAGACCAGGGCCCTGGGGCCAAGACATCATGGTGTTCATACAGGAAGGAACCCGAGGAAACCTACACAGCATCCCCTGGAAATCTCCGCTTGCTAAGGACAAACAAAAATATTCCAAGGAATGCTTTCCATGGGAAACTTTATCCTGCTAATCTTGTTGGAAGCAGTCCATTCCACCAAAAGAGGTGAAATCAAGATTTGGGAGTCTAATTAGCCCTGTGGTTCTTATTTATGTTAGAGCTCAAACCTGCTTACGGCTCCCAAACCCTGCTCGGCCTGAGCACAGGCATCTAAGGACCGCGGGCTGCAGGGTCACAAAGGAGCATCCCGCTCTGAGCCGTATTTTCAAGTGTTTATTAGCATTTCTTATTTGCCCACAGCCCGATTTCTTTTAGGCTTGACATCATTTGCATGATTGAGTTAATCCAAGTGTGAAATGCAGTAGGAACCGATTCAATGGGTGGCCGGAAAGGCGGCATCATTAGGACATGAAAGAGATGGGGCAGGCACTGCCCCGGCAACTCCAGGTGCAAACGGGCTGCATGAGGACACCCTGATCCGGGGCTGGGAACGTTCCCCCACCGCCCCCCGAAGAGTAAGCTGCGTGCGCCCCGCATCCGAGCGCGGTTTTCAAGGTGCTTCCACCCTACATGTTTCAGGCAAGGCGCTGGATTCGAGCGGGGCCAACCCTCTCCCTGCGGCGTCAAAATCTCTAGCGCTCCTTGTAAAAGGGGTATTTTCAGCACTTTATTTTATAACCTTTTATTTTAAAATATTATTTTAATTAATTTATTTATTTTTGGCTGCGTTGGGTCTTCGTTGCTGCACGCGGGATTTCTCTAGTTGCGGCGAGCGGGGGCTACTCTTCTTTGCGGTGTGCGGGCTTCTCGTTGCGGTGGCTTCTCTTGTTGCGGAGCACGCTCTAGGTGCGCGGGCTTCAGTAGTTGCGGCACGCGGGCTCAGTAGTTGTGGCTTGCGGGCTCTAGATCGCAGGCTCAGTAGTTGCAGCGCACGGGCTTAGTTGCTCCGCGACATGTGGGATCTTCCCGGACCAGAGAGCGAACCCGTGTCCCCTGCACTGGCAGGTGGATTCTTAACCACTGCGCCACCAGGAAGTCCCTAAGATGTTTTTAAACCTACAGAAAGGGCATCCAGAGAACCCTCACCTACCCTTCACCTGCCTGCCCCTAAAGCTGCTGACTCACGGTACTGTGGCACGAAACTAAGAAAGTAAAACCGGTCCAGTCCTGTTGACTAAATACAGCTGTCTCGGTTCTTTCACTAAGGTCACTTTACTCATTTTGAAAGCGATATGTCTCCCCTACTCATTTTGCGAGTTATTTTTCATCAACAGAGAAAGTCATTCTTGATTCCGTTTTGCAGCCTGATGGCCCTGCCTGACCTCCGAGGTGCAAAGCCCACTCCCCACAAGCCGAGCAGAGCCTCCGCGTCCCACGTGTACCCTGCGTCCTTCCCAGGATCTCTCAGGAGGACGGGTTTTCTGCTCAGCCACGCCTGGAGCACCGAGAGGGCCCGAAAGCCAGCTCCAAGCAGCAGCGGCTAAGCCACCCCTGGTGATCAATCAATTGTGGCGTGCCCGATGCCCTGAGATCTTCAGACCCCCAGGAAAGACCTGGAGGAGGGGCACTCAGGGGGGATCGTACCAAGCAGAGGCCTTTTTCTTTTTTATTGCAAACTCCTGTGATCGTGATAAATAACCTCTGGTGTGCTCTTAGTCGTTTCTGCAAATAATTTCACTGCTTTGTGATTTTTAAGTAAAAATTATTTTATATCACTGTTTTGAAAACCGTATCTTATGGTTCATATTTTACAATCTTTAATGATTACCTATAAAACATCACATCTTCATCTTACCAAGATATAGATGACATAGGATATTTCATTCACTTTAAATTAACAATTTTAGAATTGATTGGTGAATTAATTTTAAAAGGGTATATTTTCTCATCCTTGGAGACTGAATGGATATTAAAATGCAGGTTGAAATTTAACCACACATTACTGTGTCATTTATATTAAAAATTCATTTCATGGCCCGATATTTAGAAATCTTGCATATTGCTCTTAAAAAATTAATTGACTTGGGGCTTCCCTGGTGGCGCAGTGGTTGAGAGTCCGCCTGCCGATGCAGGGGACACGGGTTCGTGCCCCGGTCCGGGAGGATCCCACATGCCGCGGAGCGGCTGGGCCCGTGAGCCATGGCCGCTGAGCCTGCGCGTCCGGAGCCTGTGCTCCGCAACGGGAGAGGCCACAACAGTGAGAGGCCCGCGTACCGCAAAAAAAAAAAAAAAAAATTAATTGACTTGTTTTTATAATCTTTGCTTTTTTTTTTCCTCAATGACAAATAAGGGAGAACATTTGACACTAATATTTGTAAAAACTTTGCAAATAACACGTTGACTGTAGAAATAGTTTTATGTGTTTAATTCCTGGTGAAGTAAAAGCTAAATTTCATATGTTTTTAACATTAAATATTGAAGTACTAGTAACACAGTCAGGTGCAATAGGAGGTATCTGCAGATCAGTGCAGATACTACTGAGAGGAATTTGCAGACTCATTGCCATTTTGTGCTTCTTATTAATAATTATTTTGCAATATCAATGTCCCCGATACTCCTCTTTCTAGACGAATGGCCAAATACAAGTTTTCTCTACACAGTATGTAACTACGAATAAAAGTGATTTAAACCTGCTCAGTGGTGCAAACCTTCCTGGAGGGGGACGTGGCCAGGTGGGTGACAATCTGTTGTCATTTGCACGCCTGTGCCATCCAGGTTATCCCCAGGCACGCTCCCTAGACGCCCACCCGAGGGCTCATGAACTGTTTAGACAGAAAAGTATTTTTAAAGTTATTTTCTCTATTGACTCCACTGAACAACATGAAGCCCTGGGACACACATATATCTCAAACCTCAGGGTGCAGATGAGCCCATGAACGGACACTCCAGGCTTTGGACATTTGAGGTCTGGGAAGGGCGGAGAGTGGAAGGAAAAAGGAACAGGTTGGACGTTTGCTCTCTTGTTGTTGATGAGCTCCCTTCAATTTCATCACCCCCACCCCTTCTCTCCTGTGGTTTCTGTATCTGAAGACCCTTGTCTTCCAAACTCACAAGGGTTTCCTACCAAAACTTCCTGACAGATGGCTCTGCATGGGGAGAGATGGCCGGGTGGGGAGAAGAAGAGAGCAGAGAGAAAGTTATGTACTCAAGAAAAAAACTTGAAGTCTCCAGTCTAGAGGGAAGAAAAGGTACTTAATCTGGCAGTAAAGGCTTGAATATGTGTGTGACACTGGACACAGAACCTTAATGAAAGTATCCATTGTCATAAGCATAAAGGTTGTCTGGCATTTTATAAAACTTTATTATATTGGAGTACAGTTGTTAACAATGTTGTGTTTCAGGTGTACAGCAAAGTGATTCAGTTCTACACATACATGTATCTATTCTTTTTCAAATTCTTTTCCCATTTAGGTTGCCCCAGAATATTGAGAGAGTTCCCTGTGCTCTACAGTAGGTCCTTGCTGGTTATCCACTTTAAATATAGAAGGCATTTTGATTTTGTCTGTATTTTGTTTCTCTTTCCACAGGATGCAAGCTGGTCCTTGAATTTCCAGGTCTTGCTGTGATCAGATTGTTAAACCTACCTGGCACATTAGCATGTGATACAACTTTGAGCAAAAGATACAACTTCTCTTATGTGATAGGAGTTAACCTTCTGCGTCTGGTGAGGGGAAATGAACGGGAAAATACCTGTTTCAGGATGAACAGTAAAAGGACGTTTTTATATTCTCCCGTCTGATCGTCATTGGAGATGTGACTTGGGCAAGCTCAGATCTGACGGTCCATTTCTACCTGGCAATTGAGTCGAGATTGAGTTCTGGATAGGAAGAGACATCATGGACCTATTTCAGGAGAGTGATGGAGCCTGAACTTCCCAGCACCACCCTGGACCCTGCGGTGCCCCCCTCACTCGAGGGCTATAGATTTTAAGAGGGCTCAGCCCTTGCCTGTTGCCTCACTCCTGTATTCCCAGGGGTAAGTACTTCACTGGAACATAGGAGAGGCTCAATAGCTATTTATTTGACAAATGAATGAATCTATGGAAAAAGGGAGGGGGAAAATGATGAAATCTACACAACAATCAAGTAATTCCTACAAAGAAAGTACTATTAGATGGACTGCACCTTTTTCAGGCCAGCCAATTCATAAATTCAGACCTGCAGATGCTATTAAGAAAAAAAACACATTTGCAATGCATCTGCCCTGCTGACAGTGGATGGAAGAATATTTGTAGGAGAACATTTCTTTTTTCTAAGTATAAGTTTTTACCATGGAAATAGTCAAATATATACAAAAGTAGAAAAAGAAATGTGATGAGCCCCCCTGTACCCGTCACCCAGCGTCAGTGATTATCTACACAAGGCCAAAAATCTGTACCCCACTCACTCATCAGCCCTCAACCCGCACCAGAGTATTTGAAAGCAAATGCTGGACATTACATAATTTTGTCCATAAGTATTTCCAAGTATGTCCCTAAAAGATAATAACAATAAATACATGTAGCAAAGTTAACAAAAATTCCTTTACCCTATCAAATTCCCAAGCGTCATTAAAATTCTCCACACGGTCTCATAATTTTTATTAAAACTTACTTTGTTTCGATCAGGATGGAAACAGGTCCAATTGGCAACTAGCTGATATGTCTCTTTAGTGTTTTTGAATCTATGAGTCCCCCACTCTTTTTTTCCCTTGCCCGCTTCCCAGAGGACTGCTGTTGCAGGCACAGACCTCAACCCTATGGGTGCCTTTCTGTCATGAGGTCCTGGGCCTCGAGAAGAGCAGGTAGTGTTTTTGACCCCGAGTCTTTATGGTAAAGAACACACGTGGGATCGGCCTGTGAAAATCCTGCAGAGGTGACAGAATCCGGTGTGGTCTGGGCTGGGAAACTTCCATTCGTCCCTCCAGAGCCTCAGCCTTCAACCTGCCCGGTGATCAGGGAGGCTGACCTCTGACTCCTGTGGGCTCAGCCAGTAGAGGACCATGGCTGGACGGCAGAGGGAGGACAGAGGGTGAAGGAACATCTTCCTGGCTAAGCCAGTGTCTCCCGCAAATGACCACAACTCCCATCAGATAGCTCACTCCATTCAGCCACTCACACTCATACTTTCCACGAGCCCATCTGCCCCATCACACACACACACACACACACACACACACACACACACACACACACACAGCAGTGGCTCCCCCTTCACTTGCAGGTGTGAAAAGCAGCAGCTGCTGTAGCCACCATCCCTCATTGCTTTTCCTAAACCTCACCTACATCTTTGTAAAGAATCACTTTATGAAGCTCTGCTCACTTTCCCAGCCCTAAATCTGCCATCAGACAGGATCTGACTGACACGTGGACTAAACTCACCACTGTCATTGTCTTCTCCTCTGTACAGTCTCCAATATCGGCGGCCTCACGCTTGGTCCCGAGGTCTCTCTCATCCTCGGCCACGTGCTCTCATCTGTGAGCACCGTGCTCTCACATGGTTGCGTCTCTGTACTAGCATTACCAGAACTGTCCTCCGTGCTCCAGGCTCACGTATCCAACTGCGGACTTGACATTTCCGTTTGGAGGTTGGTAGGCATTTTAAGATGATCTCACCTGAACTGGCTCTTGTGAAGGACCCCCCCGGTTCTGAAGAAATCTGAACGTCTTCCTCAGCCCTCTCTCGCCCTCCCTCACCCCACACATCTCTCAGTCGGTCCTGTTGGTCCTGCTGCCAGAATGCGCCTCCCAGACATCCACTCCAGTCCATCCCCATTGCCACTTTCGTGTCTAAGCCGCCTTCCTATCTATCCTCTCAAGACCCTGCAGTAGTCTGATGGTTCTGTACTCCACGTGGCATCCAGGCAGATGTTCCTAAAGCATAATTATTTTACTCCCCGGTTTAAACCCCTTTAGTGTACAACCACTATGGAGAACAGTATGGAACTTCCTTAAAATACTAAAAAGAGAATTACCATGTGATCCAGCAATTCCACTCCTGGGCATATATCTGGAGAAAACTCTACTTAGAAAAGATACATGCACCCCAATGTTCACAGCAGCACTATTTACAATAGCCAAGACATGCAAGCAACCTAAATGTCCATGGGCAGAGGAATGGATAAAGAAGATGTGGTATATATATATATATATATATATATATATATATATATATACACAATGAAATATTACTCAGCCATAAAAAAAGAATGAAACAATGCCATTTGCAGCAACATGGATGGACCTAGAGATTATCACACTAAGTGAAGTAAGTCAGACAGAGGACAAATACCATATGATATCACTCATATGTGGAATCTAATTTTTAAAAAATGACACAAATGAACTTATTAGCAAAAGAGAAACAGACTTACAGATATCGAAAACAAACTTATGGTCACCAAAGGGGAAACGTGGGGGGAGGGATAAGTCAGGAGCTTGGGATGAACATACACATACTACTATGCATAAGATAGATAACCAACAAGGACCTATTATATAGCACAGGAAATATTCTGTGATAACCGCTATGCGAAAAGAATCTGAAAAAGAATGAATCTATGTATGTGTATAACTGAATCACTGTGCTGTACACCTGAAACTAACACAACATTGTAAGTCAACTCTAGTCCAATAAAATTAAAAAAAAAAAAAAAACTCTTTAGTGATTTCCCATGACACTTAAAATGAAACCCCACATTCTCCAGCCTGGCTCACAAGGGCTGCAGGGTGTGGCCCAGCCCACCTCCGTCCGCCCCTGGAAACCACGGGGTTCCTGCAGCTTGCGGGCCTGCAGGCTGCGTCTCCTCCCCCATCTCACGAGGTCCCTCCTCAGGAGGGTTTTCCTCGACCACCTTGCCTAAAACACTGCCCCATCCGCTTAGCTCCCTGAGAGCTCTGTCGGGTTTCCTCTGCAGAACTCACCACAACGCAAGCAGTGTGTGGGTTTTAACTAAAACCCTCATCAAGTGCCCCTCACTGCTAGGCAAGTTCTCCAGGCATGGGAAGCCTGGCTGTCTTTGCTCCATCCTCTTCCTGAGCCTGGCACACAGTGGGCTGCACGTAAATACCTGTTCGTAAGAGAATGAATGAATGAACGGTTTTCTCCCTTGACTCTCCCTGGGTCCTCATCGCTGGACCCTTGCCTCCCTGCAGGAGCCATCTCCTGGAACACCACCCTGTACCAGGTCCCGCCTGGACGGATTGAGGTGGGATGCCCCCTCCAGGTTATAAATATGAGGCTGGCATCACAACATCCAGGCTTCAAAACTCCCTGCTGAGTCCCCTTTGCTGCCAGTTTAGGAAAGACCCAGGGCCATGGGATGCGTCCCGGGTTGTGTTTTGCTTTGTTTACTCTAAATCATAGTTCCCCCCTCCTTCTACTCCCCATATCCCTTCCCTCCCCCTTGTCCATGATGGTTGAGGACCAGGACTGACCTTCTGCCTTGGTTTGCACCTCCTACGTGTGAGGTCAAAGTACTCCATTTTTTCTGCCTGAATTTTTTATTTTTTACTGAAGTATAGTTGATTTACAATATGTGTCAGGTGTACAGCAAAGTGATTCAGTTACATGTGTGTGTGTGTGTGTGTGTGTGTATGTGTGTATATACATTTTTTTTTTTTTTTTAGTCATTTTCTTTTGGCCTCACTGTGTGGCATGTGGAGCTTCCCTGACCAGGGATCGAACCCTCACCCCCTGCAGGGAAAGTGTGGAGTCTTAACCGCCAGACTGCCAGGGAATTCCTATATATTCGTTTTCATGTTCTTTTCCACTACAGGTTATTACAAAATATTGAGTAGAGTTCCCTGTGCTCTACAGTAGGTCCTTGTTGTTTATCTGTTTTATATATACTAGTGTGTTACCCCCAAATCCGTACTTCTGATGAGGGATGAAGAGTGAGGTAGAAGCTGGTGGTAAGGTCATACCAGGGGGTGAGCCTTTCTGACTCTTGCTGTCACCCTGGCCCAGCTCAGTAGAAAAGGGAGGCAAAAATAAAGATGAAACGTGAGCAGGTGGGACAAGATAATGAATATTAATATAATTATTTGCTCACCTCGCAAGACTTAAGCATTCTGCTAGCTCCATTTCTACTTCCAAGTTTTTTCAGACTTATTTTTAATTTTCAAGATGATCATAATGAATTGAAAAGAGGGAGGGATCTGGGAAACATGTAATTAAATACAGTATTTAATCCAACCGTTAGCTGATATTCTCCTTTCTAAATTTATGTTGGTTACAATCCATGTACTGTACGTGTCTACAGTGTAATTCACAGTGGTTCAGCCTTTACTGGATATATGTTATACGCTGGGTCATAAACCTATCAGCCATGAGGGTTCCATGAGACACCCTGTCTCTGCTGAAGGAAGTTCAGAGGGCAGGCATACAAGTAAACAATTAATTGAAAGGGTGTGATGCCTGCCATGGTAGGAGTGTGTGCAAAGGGGAGCAGCGAGTATATTTTGCACCTGAGAGAACAGAAGTAATCTGTGGCCAGCTACCAGACTATAGCAGCTTATAAACGTGGCCCCTGAACCCTTGGAGATGCCTCCTATCGAGAGAGGAGACCTGTGTCCCCAACCCTGGAGCCTGGGCTCTGGGACAGCTTGACCAATAGAATACGGCAGAAGTGACCCTGTGCCCGCTTCCAAGCCTTCAGGAACAGGCAGGTTCACTTCTGGTCTCTTAGGTGGCTTGCTCTCGCATGCTGACTCCATGTTTGAGGAAGCCCAAGGCAGCCCACCTGGAGAGCAGGTGATGCAGCCCTCAGACGTCACAGAGAGAGAGAGATGCTGCACAGCACGGCTGCTCCAGCTTCACGGGTTTCTCCTCTTCTCCCCGGGTCCCTCGTGCATGGCAGTCAGTAGGCAGTAGGGGCTGGAGACCCCTGAAGGCCTGACGGGATCACGGGGTGGTCTCTTTTCCTCTCCTTGTGGCCTCAGGGCCCTGCCATGCGGCTACCTCTGCCATTCGCACAGGGCGGTGGCGTCGGGTAGCTGGACTTCTCACGTGGCAGCTGTCTTCTGCCGGAGTGGGTGTCCCAAGGGAACAAGACCAAAGTTGCAAAGACTCTCATGTGTGAGGCTTGAAAGGCTTGCTGTCAGCTCAGGGTCAGCGACACAAGGCCACGGCTGCCAGAGATGCAACTGGTGGTGGAGACACCTCTGAAGATTAGACGGAAGCTTAACTACTATCTTACAGACAGTGGGAGCCATTGAAGGCTTTAAGCAGGAGAGGGAGTTGATCTGAGTTTTCTTTAAAACACTGGTTCAGGGACGCTGTGGACCAGAGCAGGAGGGAATGACCTGTTTTCAGGTGACAGCAAGGATGCACGGGAGGCGTGGAGATCTCTGAAATGCCCAGAGAAGGTGCCATGGTCCCAAAGCACAGAGTCTCAGCCCACATGAAGAGGGCGGTCAGGGCTGCCTGGAGGGGGAAGCTCGGGCTGATTAAATTCTCTGCCGCGCTGCCCTGTAGGCTTCTCACGTCTCAGGGGAAGCAGAGAAATGCGTAAGTGTCCCAAGCCAGGTGGGACGTGAAACTCGATCTGTAAGATGTGACACGAAGGTCTTGGTTCTGTCCGTTACAGGACCGTGTGGACGTGTGACTGGGGAAGGGTGCAAAGCTACACCCTGCACGCCGAGAACCACCGGGGATCCTCTCACACGGCGAGTCGGCCTCCCTCCTCAGCCCCGCCCGCTGGCCTTGTCTTGAGGAGGGGTCAGCCCAGTGAGGGCTTAGGGGAGGGGAGCGGATGCTGGCCGGAGACCGCCACTTATGGGGTGCAAGCCCTGGCCCACCTCTTTACAAATGTGATCTCGTTTGATTCTCAAAACCGCCATCCGGGGCAGGAGTCACCTTTGTGTGCTTTGAGATGAGGAATCTGGGACACGCCTGGCCCATGATCACCCAGCATATAAACAGCAGAGCCAGAAACAGAAATCATGGCTTTCTGACGCCACCGCCTTGCCGCGGGTCAGGTGTTTTTTTGTTGTTGTTGCTGTTGTTGTTTTAACCCACATCTCTTTATTTAGACTAATCGCTTATTTAAGAAGTTGTCACTGATTATATTTTTTATTTTATATTGAAGTCTAGTGGATTTCCAATGTCGTGTTAGTTTCAGGTATGCAGCAAAGTGATTCAGTTATACGTATACACCTATCCATTCTTTCTCAGATTCTTTTCCTCAGGTGTTTTTTTATAAGCTCCTCTTCTCACTCTGCTGTCAGAGTGTTTACAGATGAAGAAGGAGAAGAATTCACAGCTGAGCGGAGTCCCAGGGTGCAACTCTGGCTACAAGAAGCACAACAGCCTCTGAAAGCATCTTAGGGCTTTGAGCCACAGTCCCTCAGACCCAGGGCTTAAATTTCTTTTCTGTTAGCAGCTCCCTTTCGGAAAAGAAATCTCTTTATTCTCCTATGTAAGAATTCTCAGCAGCGTCCAGCTGGAAAAATTGGCAAATGCTACTTGTATAGCTTCTATTTCTATCACGCTCCCAACGCTTCTATTGCATGGACTTTGGCAGTCTGTTCAGTGTAAAGCACAGTCGGACAGAACCAGAGGCCCCCCGCGGGTGAGTGCACCTCCAACTCATGGGACCGTGGTGCTTACATCCCAGCTACCCCAAGCCTGATCAACACAGCCTTGAACTCAGAAAGAGGCTGAGATCTGGAAGCCCTACAGAGGTCAGTCCCTCTCAGTGGCCGCACCGCCAGGACACCGAAACCACATCGGCTATTTAACGGAGATAATTCGACCGTTACCTAGATACTGAGCAACTGAAAAGGCAGAAAGGGACACTAAGATATCATGAAGGGAACAACTGCAGGACTGGAGGTTGAGATGATGTAAATGTGGGAGCTTAAAGAAGAGACTCCGCTGAGCTGGAACCCAGCCGCATCTCTGATGGGGTGAGATAAAGCAGGTTCTGTGAGCGCTGGACAAGCCACATTCAACTGCCACTACTTGGATGAGCCCTAGCTACCTGAATGAAGAGGCAGGCCGGGCTGGGGAGGGGAGCCATTTCCCCTTCTGCCTCCACAGCACCCCCTGCTGGCAGCGTCTATCAGGGAAGCAGCCGGCAAAGCTCAATTCTGCTTTGCAGAGTCCTAGCCCTGGGATCATAAAACAACACACATACAAGTAGGTTGAGAGACAATAGCTTAGTCATTGGCACATATACAGAGACTTTAAAGTTGACACCAGAAACCCTCCCAAAATTTCAAAATCATAGCATTAAAAGACACTCCTTTGGGAAAATGTTTTGAATTTAACCACTTACTTTTTATATGAAGCCATTCCCTTCGTACCGGAAGAAAAAAAGTTACGTTATTATTGGAAACCCTGCATTCAAGTAATGCAAACCTGTCTTCAAGTTCATTTAACAAAGTGACATTTAAATTACTAAGAAGAATGGAATAAACTCTATGTTATTTGCACTCTCCCAGTACACTGGGGTGAAATCGTCCTGGGATCAGCAACTGATTAGGCTGATTATATACCTCATACTTGTACGATGTGGTTTTCAACCGGCCACAATCAAAATACAATTGACTTCTGTTAGTGTAATAATGTAGGTGCTATAAAAGGCATCTCCTGGTAAGTGTTTTTCATTTACATTTCTCCTACTATTAGAAGGTATTTTCACAGCCCTGCTCTGTCTTCTCCCTGCCTTGAACTCCAAGTTCTTACTGTGGAATTTGGGTCAATACTGTATGGGAACCCTGGTGGAAGGAGGGGCCAAACTGTGGACACTGAGAAATCACACACACACCTGCTAGCCTGCAAAATGGTGTGAAAGGTGGGTGGTTCCTGGAAAGGTGATGGGTAAAAAGGTGTAATAAGCCCAGAAGCAGCTCAAGCAGTGCCCAGTGGAAAGGATCCACCATCCAAAGGCATCCTCTGTGTGCGTCTGTTCTAGAAGGAATGTGGGCGAGAGGTCAGTGATCCCCATGGGCAGTGGCTCAGCACAAAGGAAGGAAACTCTTCACTCACTGGCCACCCAGATGATGGACCAGGGCCTGGCGTCTCTCCTCTACTCAGCATGTGGGTGGTTGGCCTATTGCATCCTCCAGATCCTGTTAAAGGAGTAGTGACTTTATCCAGAAAGCCAGCAGACTGAGAAGATGGCGGACTCATGCCCCAAAGAACCATCTTGCTGAGTCAGCATTCAGGCTCCTTTTATACTAAAAGGGGCGGGACTAAAGCCAAGCACTTCCTGGTTCCCGGCAGCCTCCGGAGGGGAGGTGTTAATTTCTCCCTCCTGCTGTCATTCACAGGTGGGCCTGCTCAGGTGGTTTCCTGGGAGCTAAACACAGGTATTTTAGCTGAATGCTCATTACCTGGGAGGCAGGGGTCCCAGAGATGGGCCGTTATGGAGAATTTAAGCTTATGGGCAACATCCCTTTAGTGATTAACTCATAAGAGAGTAAGAAAGTTCTTCCCTATTGCAATCCCAGAGCAGAGGTGCTGCAGGAAGTTAAATCAAGGTGGGGGCAGACGTGCAGGAGCACGTGTGTAGCCCTAAGCCGTCACCCTGTCTCCTGAGCTCCACCCCCGGACTTGTAGCATCATCTCCACCTGTCACCCCATCCTATTCTTGTCCCTTCCAAGCATTCTCCTTAAAGAGCAGAGGAAGCTTGTAGAAACTCAAGCTGGATCATGCCCCTCCCTTCTTAAAAAGCTTTTGGAAGTTTCCATTTCACGTAGACTGAAATCATAGAATTTTAGCAGAACTTACAAGCCCCATGTGACCTCATCGCCACACAACCTGAGGACCCTACCTGGCATCCTCCCTGCCCCCTTGCTGTGCTCCAGCAGCTCACCTGATGCTCTTCCCCACACCCATCTCTCTGAAGAGTTCCTTCTTCCACGACTTGCACAAGGTGCTCTTACTCATCCTTCAGGCCTGAGCTCAGACGTCACTTCCTCAGGAAAGCTTCCTTTGTTCTACTCTTTTCCCCAATTCAGAGAAGCTCCCCGTGTTCATTTCCTTCCCGATTCTAATCAAAACTCACAACCCAAGTGCATGTATTTAGTCAATGTCCTGCTCCCCACTACAAGGTAAGTCCTAGGAAGGTAAGGTTCTTGTCTTGGTGCCTAACGTAGAGCCTGGCACGCAGTAGGTGCTGAATTAGTGTCCGCTGGTCGAATTAGTGGGGCCATAAGACCCACTGACAAAGCTGTCCTCAAAGGTGTGTCATCCCCTAACATGGAGAAGGCCAAATTCATCCCTTTGGACCCAACCTGTTGGTACCTTTTCAATCCACCTTCCCTCTCAGGCACTTTCCCTCTCCTCACTGGCTGCTGGTTGCTGACACTAGAGTCATCCTAACTGATTCTCTGCCTCAGGTGAGCTTTGCTCCCACGTGGACCCCAGACGAAGCACCAGACCTGCTTTTCCACCTCCCAAATTTTATTACGGGGGTCTCTGCCCAATCATCAGCTCACGCTTCAGGCCTCTACCCTTTAACACCACTTGGAAAACCCCTCAACTGAGCGTTTGCCCTTAGCCAGGGTTCCTCGAACACTAGTTTCTGTAAATAAAGGGGAAATGGGTCTGTTTTTTTAAAGTTCTTTACCTTGTTCGATCTCCAGAGCAACCTCTTGGAGTCATGAAAAATTTTCCTTCCCATCACACGTGTGGTCCATGGGCGGTCCCTGAACCCAGGCAGCCAGCCACTGGTCAGAGGACCAGAATTTTACCCCTGAATTGGGGTCTATGTTCACTTAGTCAAAAAGCCAGCACGATTCTGGGACACCAAACAGACCTGGCCGTTGCCACATGCACCATGCGTTCCAGTGGGTGATGAAATAAAGGGAGGGTTTCCTTTCTGATTTTCAGCAAGAAATTCTGATTTTCAGCAAGAAATTGATCTCATTGTTAGACTCCACTAAAATATGCCACAATATTTTAAAATTAAGGGCTGTGGGCCTTACATAGACGCAATGGAAAATATTTTACACTAGATGAGGAAGGATTACATTTACACACACACACATAACAAAAAAATACTGCATAGGGCTTCCCTGGTGGCGCAGTGGTTAAGAATCCGCCTACCAATGCAGGGGACACGGGTTCGAGCCCTGGTCCAGGAAGATCCCACGTGCCGCGGAGCAACTAAGCCCCGTGAGCCCACATGCTGCAACTACTGAGCCCGCGCACCTAGAGCCCGTGGTCTGCAACAAGAGAAGCCATTGCAATGAGAAGCCCACACACCGCAACGAAGAGTAGCTCCTGCTCGCCGCAACTAGAGAAAGCCTGCGCGCAGCAATGAAGACCCCACATAGCCCCCAAAAAACAAAAAAAATACCGATATACCCAAGAGAGCCTTCTTTACCTTAACAACGACAATTTCTCCGATTCTCTGAGTGGCAGGATGACTATACGTCCGAAAAAAAGAGTTCAAGGAGCACAAGTTTAAGGTTTTATAGATTAATAGCCTAGGAAGAGCTCACACTTCACTATTAACTAGTATTAAGCTAATAACAGTCCCCCCAACAAGAATCAAATGTGCTTTTCTCTTCTGACCACAGTCAGACTCTAAGTCTTAAACGGAACACAGTCCCATACTCACGGTAATGGGAGGAAGGTCCCCTGTGAGAAATCTGCTGTGGTCCCCATCGTGCAGACAGCAAAGACGGCGGTGGAATTCGTCAGCCCTAGAAACAGGGAAAGATTATACCACCGTTAAACCACCAGGAAATGGAAATATTTGGCGCGGCCGCATCAGAAAGGCTGGGGCTCTTCACTCTGGCCAGTGGTAGGCAGTTGGGCTTTCTTTTCCAGGAAATATACTACACGTGGAGCATCACACTTGGAACTTCCGTAAGCACCTCAGTTTCAAAGCTATTTGCTCTTGTTGCGCTCTGGTGAACTCCATGCAAGAAACAGGAGCAAAGAGGAGGGCCTTCCCAGGTCATCTGGTTCTACACTGCGTTGAAGGCAGAGTCCATGGCTTCTCACCTTTGAGCAAATGCCTTGGCCACATCCATGCACCTGCGTCCCCAGTTCTGTGCATCTGGCGGGGAGAAAGGTGGTGTTTCAGAGCTGAGCCCAGGATAGGCCTGAGCGGTACAGAGGCTGGCTAATTCCCCATTCTGCAATTGAAAAGAATTTTTAAAGGATGTTTTATAAGGAGGAGTCTTGATTTAAAGAGGGACTTCTGAAGTTATCAATTGTTTACTGTCGAAATGAGATCAGTGCTACTTCTCCGCCTATGTAAACTGGAATAATACCCCTATCCCGGCCGAAGCGCAGGAGAATGCAGCATTTTAGAACAAACTGATGGGAAAAGGGTTTTTGCAGCAAAAACCCCACAAGGCTCACTGATCAGGAGAGAACACATACTGATCAATCAGATGAGATAGAGGAAAATTTTTATCGACATCAGTTTTTCTTATTACTCAGTAAATGAGAAGGAGAAAAGGAGAGAAAGAGAGAGAGAAAAAAGGAATGGGGAGGTAAAAACAGCCTGCTGCTGTCAGTGCAAAACAGGCCTTGGGCTTCCCTGGTGGCGCAGTGGTTGAGAGTCCGCCTGCCGATGCAGGGGACGCGGGTTCGTGCCCCGGTCCGCGAAGATCCCACATGCCGCGGAGCGGCTGGGCCCGTGAGCCATGGCCGCTGAGCCTGCGCGTCCGGAGCCTGTGCTCCGCAACGGGAGTGGTCGCAACAGTGAGAGGCCCGCGTACCGCAAAAAAAACAAACAAACAGACCTCCACGGTTCAGAATCCTCTTGTTCATTCCCTTTACTGATGAGTTAAATTTCCTACCCATTTCTAAAATATGTCAGAATATTGAGACCCAGAAGTTTTGCTCTGATGTTGTTTCGTCATCATTTAAAACTGGCCCTTTAAAAAAAAAAAAAAAAAAACGGCCCTTAAGGGTGGAGCCAGACACCCAGTGAACCCAGGGGACCACGATAAACTAGCCACCATGTCCACCACTGACCCTTGGGCCAAGTCAAAGTGAAAGCAAAACAAGATTTCCTTTGTCGTTTTTTTAAATTTTATTGAAGTATAGTTGACTTACAATGTTGTGTTAATTTCCCCTTTATGGCAAAGCGACTCAGGTATACATATATATATTCTCCTCAGATTCTTTTCCGTTACAGTTTATTCAAAAGCCATTTAGGTTTGTTTCCTCTGGGAAGGACATAGTTTCCAGGCAAATGAGCAGAAGGACCCAGAACCAAGTCCTACGATAGGTGTGTGACAAGTGCTGAGGTAGAAGGCAACGCGATGGGCAGGAGGGTTTCCAGAACTAGTCACGCTGCCTATAAAAGGGTTATAACCCCAAATAAGCAGCGGCCAATATGTAGCCTGAATGAAGTCAAGTCTTCTGGCCCAGTAGGGTCACCCTGTCCTTTAATAAGTGAAGAAAACGACTATCACCCCCATCTCATATACGGTGAGACACCCAGGGCTCTCTCCTAAGTGCTAGCATTCTGGAGCAAGGAAGGATATAATTCCCCACTTCTCCTTCTCACTTGTTGTGGAGCCACGAGAGTGCATATCTCGTGGCCCCACAACACCCTCGGGACCTCTTCCCTCAGAGATGCAGTCCCCTCCTCCTCCACTCTCCAAAACTGCTGTGTGTAATATACTCTACTGAAGGTTTGGGGATGCCGAAAGTGGGTGTTGCTTGCAGGATAGAACAGGACAGTGGTCCTGCCCTCAAGGAAGGAAGGCGAGGTACACACCTACGTGAAGATAACTAACAATATAGGCGAATGCACTGAACACATACATCTGTGCCAATGACGAGTACAGAGGTACTGCATTTATACCTTCAAAGACAGTGATTGAGTGTCTGTGATCTGTCAGCAATGCGGGATTTGAAGATACACAGTGACAGAGCATTGACAGTATAATCATGCTTTCTATTAACAATCACAAGGTGCTTTTAAAACATTTGAGTTGGAATTTGTACCTTTGTAAAATAAAATCTAGGTTCATTTCTCTTGAAGGGTTTGAAGAGGTGGTTTTTCAAGAACACCCGTGAGTGAAGCTTAAGTCCACTGGGTTTCCTTTCTTGAAATATTTAATCGCTGATGAGAAAAAACCCCAATGGAATAATATTAATCGGGGCGACTAGAACTGTAAATATGTCCCATGGCCAGCCACCTGGACCATCTGTGCAGTGAGTAATGGCAACAGAATGGGACGGAGTCAAGACATCTAATTTGGAATTGTTGCCAGAATCTTGGCTCTCTGTGCACCAGTGCCAAACAGAAATACAGAGACAGAGTTATGGAGGAGAAAGGAAGAATGGCTTTATTTCTTTGCCAGGCAAAGAGGGAACACAGTAGGCTAGTGCCTCAAGAACTGTGGCCCCTTCCCTGGGGAATAGGGAGAAGTTATACAGTCAAGACTCATGGTCAGAGGTACGTGATAAGGATCACGGCTGTAACAGTCTCACATTCTTCTTTCTTCTGCAAAGTTTCCAAAGGGTGGGGCTGCTGACAAGACTGGGGTGTGTGCAGGGTCTCAGGTGGTCCATCTCCTAATCTTGATGGGCTTCTCTGGTCCCTGTCATCTTGTCTCAGGTGGTTTCCTGGTTGCTCCTCCCTTGATTAGCAGCTGTTCGAATCTGCCCTTTGGAACTCAGGGAAGGTCATGGAGGCTGGAGTCTTGCCTTCAAGAAATGGGGGGCAAAGAGGCCTCCATGCCCGGGAGCCCCACAGGGCCCTGCTCGGCATCAGAATCTCCTTTCTGTCAACTACCAGCTATGTGACCTTGGGCAAATCCCAATCTTGTAGATTCTTGTGTAAAACATGGAAATGGAAATACCGCTGTGGTCTCGGGTGGCCTCAGCCTACGGCGGCTTGAAGCAGGATTTTTTTTTTTTTTTTTTTTTTTTTTGCGGTACGCGGGCCTCTCACTGTTGCGGCCTCTCCCGTTGCGGAGCACAGGCTCCGGACGCGCAGGCTCAGCGGCCATGGCTCACGGGCCCAGCCGCTCCGCGGCATGTGGGATCTTCCCGGACCGGGGCACGGACCCGTGTCCCCTGCATCGGCAGGCGGACTCTCAACCACTGCGCCACCAGGGAAGCCCCGAAGCAGGATTTTGATTCCAGCCAGAGGCTGAGGTCAGGCCGGGGAAGTGAGAGCACAGAATCCTAGCTACTAGACCCGTGGTCAGTGACAAGGCCCTGGCGCTTTGGTTTTGCAGAAAAGAATTCCCACAAAGACAGAAAGTAGTGAAACAAGTAAAGTGTTTATTAGGAGGAAAAAGAGTACGGTGCGTGTGAATAGACTCACAGAGTCGTGCTCAGAAGAGAGTCCATGCCTTCGTGGTAATTTGAATCACTTACATGGGGCATTTTTTCCGGGTTTCCTTTGGCCAGTCATCTTGCTTTGCCTGGTTCTGAGTCCATATTTGGTTTATCTCAGGGTCCTCCCCTGTGTGTACGTGCATCCCTCAGCCAGGATGGATTCCAGCGAAGAGGCCTATGGGTAGGTTGGCGTCACCTACTATGAGGTGGTACCCTCTCCTTTTTGACCTCCGAGGAGCTTTTCTGCGCATGTGTAGTTGGGAAGGTCTCCTTGACCTTGAGAAGGAGAAATATGTGGTCTTCTATCTCTTATCTGCGCAGGGCTCAGCTTCTTCCCCTTCCTGCTATTTTGGAGTGTCTGTCCACAGGGGATGAACTTCAGCTGATCAGCCTGGAGCCACCTATCTCCTGCCTCAACTGCATTAGAACAACATCCAGCACATGTGCAAATTTCATAGTTAAAAATGCTGACATATAATTCAGACCAGTAGAGTCATTAAAACCCTTGATCCTCTCAAGCACAGATGAACATATTAGAAAGTGCTTTGTAAACTTTCAGGTCCATCAGACTAGCAAGGAGTTCTTCTAAAGTAAAAAGAATACCTAACTTAGTAACAATGTAGTACCTTGCATTTGTATAACAAAGTTTTTAGAGTGTGCAAGTACAGAGGTGGATCTGGCCTTCAAGGCAGACAAGGGTTGTACCTGGTGGAGCAATTCCCTGGGGAAGTCTTTAATCACCGGGTTCACACAATCAGTCCTAAACACTACCTCTCTGCTCACATGTTGAATACATAATAGCACTTTACACGAACTTGTAAATTTCTTCCTCACATTTTAAAGTATTTTTACCTTTCCCAACATTTGTTTATAAAACATGACAACACTGTTATAAAAGGGAAGTAATTTCTCTCCTTCCTGTTTTGCAGCCTGAAAACGGAAACATGATGGGAGTTCGCTGAAACTTCGGAGACAATTACTGACAAAGACAGAAGGGGAAAAAAACAAAGCAAACAAACAAAAATTCCTTTCCACCAGAACACATTGCCTGCAACCCTCATGGCATCGTTGAAATTCCATTCTGAGCTCAAGTTAACATAAAAATTAAGAACTCCCCACTATACAGAGCTTTGAAAAATGAAGACACATTTCTTTCTACATTTTAAAACTTCTTCAATGCAAGGAATTATGAAAAATGTTTCAGTTCATTCTTCATTTGGTGAGCAGTGGAGAAGAATGACAAATCCATACCATCAAGCCATAGACTCAAAAATCCGACTTCTTGCCTTTCAAGCTCCACAGACACACTGGATGTGCCTTGTTAATTACCCTTCAACACCTAGGTGAGCAAGGCCTTCACACAAATAACCAGCTTTCTTTCTGATGAAAATAATATTTACTTTACATTTTAAGCTGTAGTGTAATATTTACAGCAATAATCATTGTAGAGATTCTGACTTAAATTTTTTTAACATTGGAAACGTTTTCAAGAGCCCAGTTACATACTTATCCCTTGTCTGCATGAGGAAGAGCTGTCACTCTAGTCAATGGAAATGTAGCCTTCCACTCACTGATCCATCCATTCATATATTCATGGAGGGTCTTAGTTCTAGGCACTAAGGATACAGCAGTGGGGAGAAAATCATGTACATATACACGTCTCCTGCTCTACATGAGACAGGCCATGAACAAAACAGATGAGTACAGAATTGATAAGAGGGGGATAAGTCTTTGGAGAAGAAAGAAGTGGAGAAGGAGGATAAAGTTGGGGGCTGCAATTGAAACAATGTGGTCGAGGGAAGTCTCAGTGAGAAGGGACATTTGCAAATGCTTTGAGGAGGGAAGGGGGCCACAGAAAGAGGGAGGAGAAAGGGGGAAGGCCCTACGTGGGAGCGTATTTGCAATATTGGAGAAAAAGCAAAAAAGAGTGAATGTGGCTGGAGCAGAGTGAACAGGGGGACCTAGCAGGAGGTGAGGTGAGAGGGAGGTAAGTGAACTGGGGGGTGGGGAAGGGGGACAGATCCTGCAGGGCCTGTGCAGATCACTGTAGACTTTCCTTTTACTCTGAGCGAGATGGGAGCCATCAGGGGTTTTGGGTAGAATGACGCAAGCCAACTGGAACTTCAAGGCAGCAAGAGTGGAAACAATCCAGGTGAGATAAGAGAGTGGCTTGAACCAGGCTGGGAGGTGGTGAGAAGTGGGTACATCCCAGGTGTATGTGTAAGGTAGACTCAGTGGGATTTCCTGATGGGTTGGATATGGGGTGTGAGACGAGAAGGTAAGGATGACTCCCTGTTTTTCTGTCTGAGCTCTGGAAAGGCAGGGAAGAGGGGAACTGGAGCAGCGCTGGGGGAGGGGCAGGCATCACAGTTCGAGCTGGTGAAACTGAACGTTAAGTATTGGGGAAGATGTGGAGAAATTGGAACCTTGTACACTGTTGGTAGGAGTGTAAAATGCTGCAGCTGCCATGGAAAATAGTATGGGGGGGGTTCTCAAAAAGTTAAAAAGAAAATTTTCATATAATCCAGCAATCCCATTTCTGGGTATTTATCCCCCAAATATGGAAATCAGGATCTCAAAGAGATTGTTAGCACTCCCCTGTTCATTGCAGCACTATTCCTAAAAATCAATATTTAGGCTGTGTGGATACAACCTAAATATTGCCTGATGGATGAATAGCTAAAGAAAATGACTCTACATACAGTGGAATGCTATCAGCCTTGAAATGAAGGGACTCCTGCTACAGGTGACAATGCAGGTGAACGTTGAGGACATTATGTTAAATGAAATAAGCCAGTTACAAAAGACAAGTACTGCATGATTCCACCTATATGAAGTGTTTAAAATAATAATATTTTAAAGTATCATTTTTAAATTCTTAAAAACGCATTTTAAAACGAATTTAAGATCACATTTTAAGTAATAACATTTTAAAAAGTGGTCATAGTTTATCATATACTCCTGTGTGGGCTGGTCAAGGTAAATATTATCAACTAGAGTTTATTATTTTAAGAACAAGAGTACAAGTGTCCTCCCTGGAAGGCAGTGCTTTCCCCATGACACAGCACAGGGAGCAGACCAGCTATGCCTCAGAGCTCAGTCCCCCCAGAATCCACTTCGTGCCCAATTGATGTAAACACTGCTGGTTAAGCTGTTATCAGGAATAGGAATAAAATGTGCCTAAAAGAATATGGGAACCAGGTCGATGTATAAGCTAAATGTTTTATATAATAAAAGAACATTTCAACATGCATAACTAAAAGATGAACCACAGACATAAATACAGACATGTCCTGACTATGCAAAGTACAATGATAATTTTGACTATTTATAACATACCTACAATCTGCTCAGAAATTTACATACCATGCTGCTCATTATCGCTAACCACCTGCATAGCTGGGGCTATTGCCCTGATTATGCAGACCTTGAAACTGAGGTTCAAGGAGGTTTGTAACTAACTAGCTAGAAAGTGGTCGTGGTGGATTACTGAATCTGACAGCAAAGCACAGTGTTTTTTCCCTTTGCACCTTGATACTTTACAAAGAAAAAAAAACAAAGAAAGAAAGAAAAGATAAAAAGAAAGAAAGAAAGGGGGAAAAAGAAAAGAAAAAAAAGAATAAGTGACTTTCTATTCACTACTCACAAAAATCTTCCCGGGAAAATAAGAATTGCTCACCTAAAGAATATTGTGCTGCTTAAAGGAAAATGGATAAAGGTGGTTCAGCATCTGCAGTGTTGAAAGCATTCTGTTCATTCTGGAGAGTATGAGACAGCCCAAAAGAAGTCGGAGAAACAGTGGTCGACAAGAGGTATGTTCAAACACTTTATGAACTCAGCAAGTAACAGTGTAGCTATTTGAACAGTTCTCTTCAAAAATCACTACCAAGTGTTACTATGTAGTAGCCGAAAGAGTAAAGCTTGGCCTTGCTGTATTTTTTTTTTAACAATTTGCACAATTCTGTCATCTACCCAGAGAAGTTAACGTAGGCAATATTCAGTCAGCAGGGTACCAAAATCTAGGCGGAAAGGGTCAAGTTTCCATCATGACATTACACCACATTATATGGCTCTTTCGGCCATAATGTCAGTGATTATATATTGGCTACATGCCTAAATGCTGGTTCGCATCTATAATGTAAGCACATATCATACTAAATAGTGTCTTTGTGCCAACGCCAAGAGGTATTCAGTACTTGATGCTTTTCCCTTCCTGAGACACAAAGAGCCTGATTCTGTTCTCCAGTCCACAGGTGTAACATTGGAAAATGCCTTGAAAATGCCACCCGTGTATTTGCCTGGGAAAATAACTGATTTTTTGAGCTATAAAAATATACCGGCTTTTCCATATGAGTGGGTGGATGGAAATGTATCTTTTCCAGCTGATATGTTTATGTTCTTGAAACCTTGAAAACATTTCAAAATAAACAGCCCTAAATACTTAGGCTAATAGGCTGAAATGTTTGTCATACTGATTGTTTTGCATTGAACCTTCACTGGTACACATGAAGGTTAGATTAATCCATTTCAGTACATTTTTCAAAATGTCACTGGCTGTGGATGCAAGGCCAGGGAAAACTCAAATATATTCTTAAACTCAAGCGCAATGATTTCGTGGCAACGAATTTCAAAAATTTCAAAAAACATGGATAGGAGATGGTAATCATGCTACACACGCCCCCTCTACCCGCTTGGAGTGTCACACAACTGTGAAGCATTACAGCACCTGGCATTCACTATGTGTAGTTGAACTTGGACTTAAACTTTATCACAAAAAAATGTCCTTGGTAACAGCTTGGGTTTACAGAAAGCTTATTTCACTTCTCCGGAGCTCAAATGAAACAGTTTTAGAATACTGTACTTATGAAAGGAAACAAAAGGCCTATTTATTATTTGATACTGTGAACCGAAAAGAAAAGATATAAGCGGCATTTAATCGCCCATCTTTCTTTTCTCACTCTCCTCCACCAAAGCATCAGTGTCATTATCTGGGCATTCTTGGTTGTAAGTGGTCAAAGAGGTGATGTTGATGACCTCTCATATGGACTGGTTTGGCTGTGACTGGTCTTCTGTCACGAGGCTTGTTCTCTCAGGAAATTGACAGAAAGGCATTTACATCCTAAAGCACTGTGGTAACTTACTAACTGTAGCCACATGTTATTTGTAACTCCACTCACCAAGAGGTGGAGCCTACTTCTCCTCCTCTTAAATTTGGGATGCTTGTGACTTGCTTTGCAGAATAGAAGGCAGTGGAAATGCGTTGTGTGTGTTCCGAGCCCAGTGTCAAGGTGCCTTACTGCTTGTTCTCCTGCCGCTAGGAACAATTTTGCCACCATGTGGACAAGCCCAGGCTGGCTTGCTGGACGACGAAACACCACATGGAGAGAGGCCCAGCTGTCTCAGCCTTCCCAGCCGAGGCCCCAGACATGTGAACGAGCCTTGCCAAGAAAAGCCAGACTGGGAACGGCCCAGAGGGTACTCCAATGAGCTCTGCCCAAATTGCCTAAGTTTGGGGTAGCTTAGTACCTGGCAGTAGATAACTGTTACAAGCACCATCAGAAAAAGCAGGGATGCCCCATCCCAGCTCTCTTACGGTGATTCCCTCTCCTCAGTCATCCTTTCCATTGGAGGGAGACTGTTTGTAACAGGTTCGTATCTGCCACAGGTGATTATACCGGCAACTGCTTTATCTCCCTTCAGGAGACAAGATTAATTGTGATAATCAAAACGTTTCTCTAGATAAGGTGTGCTGGCCAACAAAAAATTAACTCTAGTCTGTTCTACAGATTAAACCAAAAGGAAAGCATTCTCCTGGGTTGAAAGAACTACAGATTAAGGGTCCCCAGTAATAAGAATCTCCAAAGAATCAACAGAAATGCCTCACAAAATAAAGACTAAGTGTTAAAACTGCCAGGACCAGAGAGCACAAGGCTCTCCTAGGAAAGGACCAGGAAGACTTTGTTCCCCCGCTCCCCCCAAACACTGACTCACCACACTCTGCTTCCTGCTCCGTCCGATTTCGGATGCAGTGGGGAGCAGAGCTCAGAGGAGAGGAAAGGCTGGCGCTCCATTTCCTTAGCTTCCGCGCAGAAGACTCCGGTTTTCAATTGACTCAGATTTTAAAAGGTGGTAATTGTAGCGAGGATGTGGCATATTTGAGGAATCTGGTCCTCAGCCTGAAGGTGTTCCTCTGCTTTCAGGCAGAGCTCCTGAGTTAGAGTGCGAGGCAGTGGCTGGGGGCGGTTTAGGTATAGCATCCAAACGGGATGAACTGGTGTGCTACCCACTTTGGCTCAACGCTTGCTTTTGGTGTCCTGAAACTGCAATTTAAAAAGAATCAAAGAATCACCTGACTCTCAGAGACGGTGAATTATTTCTGAGCTTACTCATCTTGAAAATATTCCTAGGAGCTATAGGTTTTCCGACATCACATCAGTCCTATATGTCAGAGAACCAGGCAGTAAGAGGAAGAAGACATTATAGGATGACACCCAATACGTTCTATTCGCAGGACCGGTGGTGGCCTGGGCTTCACTCAACATCAACGCTACTTACCTTTAGAAAGAGATACAAATAAATCACAGATTTAAATGTGAAAAGTAAAACCATAAAACTTTGAGGCAAAAGATGACATAGGACAAAATCTTCAAATTTTTATACCTGACACCAAAACTGTGATCTGCGAAAGGCAAATTTAATATATTAGACCTCAACAAAATTAGAAATATTTGCTCTAAGGACCCCATTAAGAAGATAAAAAGACAAGCTATGTAATAGGAGTAAAGATTTGAAAACCACGTAGCCAACTTATATCTGGAATATATAAATAAGTCTCAAAATTCATCATGAAAAAATATCCTATTTGAAAATAGGTGAAACACATGAACGTTTGACAGAGATGACAAATGAACACACGGAGTACTGTTCAAATCTGTCAGTCATCAGGGAAATGCAAATTAAAATCACAATGAAATACTATTACACACCTATCAGAAGGGCTAAAATAGACAATAGTGTTAATGCCAAACGCTGGTGAGGATACAGAGAGACTGAATCACTCATATATGGCTGGTGAGGCTGTGAGATGGTCCAGGTGCTCTGGAAAACAATTTGGTAGTTTCCCATAAAACTACACCTGCAACTACCATACAACCAGTAATCACACTCCTGAGGAATGAAAACTCATATCCACACAAAAATATGTACACAGATGTTCATAGCATAATAGCTGAAAACTGGAAACGACCCAGATGACCATCCGTGGTGAGAGAGAAACTTCCGTCCACAGAGTACTACGCAGCAGTCACAAGGAAAAAACAGATCAAAAGAATCTCCAGGGAATTGTGCTGAGTAAAAAAAAAAAAAAAACTCAAAATGTTACATATGGCATCATTCCTTTTATATAATACTGCCACTGTGGACTTTAATACATCTTTGTATCCTGAGTAGAGTCCAGATTTTACTCTCCAGCCAGCATCCCTTTTTTCTACCCCTCCTTCTCAAATCTTTACTTCCCTCCTTCTGGATTGCAGCCACCCAGTATCAGTTGACCTGAAGACTGCGGTCAACCACATGGGTAGTCAATCAGCCACGCCTTGTGATGAAGACCTAATAAAGACTCTGGACACTGAAGCTCTGTTGGTACCTCTGGTTGGCAAAGCTGTGCACATACTGTTTCTCATGGATGCTGGAAACCAGTGCCCCCTGACCCATGGGGAGAAGACAACAGAAGCTCTGCATCTGGTACTTTTCCCGGACTCTGCCCTCTATGCTGCTTTTTCCCTTGGTTGACTTTAATCTGTAGTAAATTAACTGTGAGTATAAGCTTTGGGTGAGGTCTGTGAATCTTTTCAGTGAATTATCAAACCTGAGGATGGTTTTGGAAACTCCCACACTTGCAGCTGGTATCAAAAGTAAGGGCAATCTTGTGTGGAGGCCTAAACTTTTTTGTGTTCAATGCCACTTATATTTCTTTTAGACCCGTTCAAAAGGAATTTGTCCAAATTTCTTCAGAAGAGGGCACACAAAATAATAAGAGGGATACAGTTAGAAACTGGGATGAGGTCTGAGGGGAGATCTCTAACTTCCCTAACCCCCTAACTTCAGAAATAGCATCATCACTTGCCATGCAATCACCCTGTTCAATGCAAAGTGTAACCAGTACCTAACCCAGAGGCCAAAGAGAGCTCTTAGATTAAATTGATAAGTCTTTAGCCAGACTGATCAGGACAAAAAGACAGAAGACAAATGTAAATAAATAAACAATACCAAGGATGATTTCTTTCTCTACTAAAGAAATTACATTTGTAGTTAAAAACTCCAGGCCCAGATGACTTAAATTTTGGCAAAAATTTCCAAACATTTAGGGACAAAATAACACCAATTTAAAATGACTTCTTCCAGAAACTACAGAGGAAGGAATACTTATCAACTCATTCTGCGAGGCCGGGATTACCCTGATACCAAAGCCAGACAAAGACGTCACAAGAAAATTACAGATCAATATCCTTCATGATCATAGAGTCACAACTTCTTCACATTTTTTTAGAAAATCAAATACAATTTCCTATCTATCTCTTGACCAACTGGCCTTTATCCCAGGAAAACAAGGATGGTTGAAAAGTCAAAAGTCAATGTAATTTACTGTACTATCCAACGAGAATGGAAAGTTATATGAACATTTCCATATAGGCAGTAAAAGGATTTGAAAGAATCCAACACCCATTCCTGATAAACTCTCTGCAAACTAGAGGTAGAAGGGAACTCCTTCAACCTGATACAACACATCTGTGAACAGCCTACAGCTAACATTGTGAACGATGAAATGCTTCCCCCCAATATCAGAAACTGTGCAAGAATGTCCACTATCAACTCGTCTATTCAGTATCATACGTGAGGTTCTAATCAATGAAGTAACTCAAGAAAAAGAAATGAAAGACATCCAGATTTCCAAGGCGGGGAGAAAAAAGATTTTAAAGCCTGTGCTCTTAGAGAAATCAAAGAATACCTAAATTAAGGAGAAAATATATTTTGTTCATAGATCAAAATAGTTAATATTATTAAGATATAAATAAAAACTTCAAATTGATCTATAGAATCAATGAAATGGTCAACATTTCTACTGGTTGTAGAAATTGAAAAAGTTCATTTAAAAAAAAAAGAAAGAAAAAGTTCATTTTAAAATTTATATGGAATTGCATGGGCCCTAGAATGTGATATTGTGATAATGTGATAAAGATGATGGACTTAAACTGTTTTAGCTTTATGATAATTAAGCCACAGTAATCAAAATAGTGTGGTATTGATGTTAGACAAACAGATCAATGGAATAGATTCTAAGAACAGACGTACACATACATGGTAAATTTATTTTCAGCACAAGTGTCAAGGTAATTCATCAGGGAAAGGATAATCTTTTCTCCAAACAGTGCTAGGACAACTGGATAGTGATATGCAAAAAATAACCTCAAGCTTTACTTCACACCACATGAAAATGACTTTAAATGGATCGTATATGTACATAAAAGCACAAAACCCAAAAACACCCAGAGCAAAAAATAAGAGAAAACTTCGTGACCTTGGATTCAACAAAGAGTTCTTAAACGTGACACTGAAAGCATGAACTATAAAAAGAAAAATCAAAACAATTGGACCTCATCCAAATTTAAAACGTTTGCTCTTCAAAAGACAATGTTAAGAAAATGAAAAGGCAAGCCACATACTAGAAGAAATTATTTGCAAATTATTCTTGTATGTATAAAGAACTTGTATGTATGTATAAAGACCTGTAAGTATAAAGAACTCTTACAACTCAGGAATAAGAAGATAAACCAATTATTTAAACAGGCAAGAGATTGAACAGATACTTAGGCAAAGAAGACATACAGATGGCAAATAAGCACATAAAAAGATGCTCAACATCATTAGTTATTGGGGAATTGCAAATTAAAACCATGAGGCACCCCTACATACCCACTAGAAGGGCTAAAACTAAAAGGATGGACTATACCAAGTGTTGGCAAAGTTCCACAGCAAATCTCACGCACTGCTGGTAAAGGTATAAAATGTCACCACTACTTTGGAAAACAGTTTGACTGTTTCTTAAACAGTTAAACATACATCTACCATACAACCAGGCCATTCCACTCTTAGGTGTTTATCTAATGAGGGGAAATGAAAGCACATGTCTGCCCAAGAACTTGCACATGTGTTCATAGCAGCTTTATTCATAATAACCAAAAACTGGAAACAACCCAAGTGCCCATTAACTAGAGAATGGATAAATCAATTATGATTAACCTACACCAAGAAATGTTACTCAGAAATAAAAACAAATGAACTATTGATATAGAAGTGTATGGATGAATTTTTGGATAATTGTCTGGATTAAAGCAACCAGGACCTTGCCTTGGAAAAAAAGGGTACATACAACATAATTCCATCTATACAAAATTCTAGAAAATTCAAACTCATCCATAAGGACAGAAAACAGCTCCGTGGTTGCCTGGGGCCAGGACTAGATGGAGGGATGACAAAAGAGCACAAGGAAGCTTTTGGTCATTATAGAACTGTTCATTATTGTGATAGTGGTGATGGTTTCACAGCTGGACATATGTGTTAAATTTTATCAAATGCACGCTTTAAATATATGCAGTTTATGTATGTCAATTATACCTCAACAAAACTGTAGAAAAAGAGAATTATTAGTCACTATCTTTGAGTAAAAAATTAAAATAAATACATGCATCACGCATGAAAATTTTAAAAAGATTATAGCACATTGTGGTGGGTGATGAAGGTGGCTGATTTTGCCTGTGAAAACTCTCCCTTGAGAACGGACTCGGCGAGAGGTACACTCCCAGTCCAGAAGACAGGTGAAGCCAGAGGCCAGTCAGCGTGGTAGAGAAGGTCAAAGAGCAGAGGTAGGGTCAAGGAGGAGAATGCAGACCTCTTCGTGGAATGAGGGGCGAGGTCAGGCGAGAAGCAACATTCGAAATGAACCCTGGAAGACTGAAGTAGATCAGGAACGAATACCTGATAGACTGACCATATGAACAAACGCACAGGTGTGGACGTGCTTTCAAGAAAGGGTTTAAAAGCAGTATCTGTCCTCTAGGTAGCATAAGCTTTGCTCTAGGGATATTTAGATCTGTAGTCATATTACTAATCAAATATTTATTTTTGATTTATTTTTTAACATGAGCCTATGTGTCCTCATTCTTTGTAGGTTGCTGGTCCTTTTATAGGCACTGCTATGTATATGTTGCAAACACTGTAGTATGTTCCTATAGCTATAAGAACATAGTCCCTGGGGAAGTTCTTTCTAAATCCAGGTCCTTTCAAAATAGTTAAGTAAGACTAGTGTTCCCTTTGGCTGTGAAGGTACCCTTGTAGCTTCCTTTAAGTACTCAAAGCATTTTAATATAAAGTTCATTTTTTCAATTATATAAGAGTTGCTTGTCCAAATAAAATATTTGCAATATACAGGAAGAAGGAAAAATCTCTCACAGGCAGGCCGCACTAAACGTCCACTGTTGCTATTTTGGTGTTTACTTCAAGGACTTTAATGCACTCCTTAACACAGTGGTGACTACAATACACATCCATGTTGTTTCTTGCAAAGAATATTTGTATGTCCATAAGGGTAATTAATTAGGTGACTGGGTTTATCTCCACTTTAAATCTAGGAATTACATCCGCTCCAGTACAACGGACTAATCAGTGCATTATATTGTTAAGAGACGATTCTCACATGGATGTTTGCTGGCTAAAGGACAAAAATTAAAGCAGTATTAGTTACAAATAGCGTTCAATATTAACTTATTCAATAGTAACTATGTAAAATCAGCTAATGGAGAGTTAAGCATTAGCAAGACCTGTTCTGAACTTGACAAGAATCATCAGCTTCCTGATAGTCAACTTTGGGCTGAAGAGGTTTTTCAAAGGAAATGTGCACATTTGACGAATGCTAATTACATGGTTCCAGATCTTCTTTAGCCAATCTACTGGCAGCTGTTACCCAAGTTATTTCATAAACATCGGAAGCAGCTGTCAACATTCTGAGGGGGAAGCTCTTCAATCAATGAATTGACAGAAATGCAATACTTGGATTTTTCTGAGCAGAAGGCAAGAGAACATAATATACATCTATTTAGTGATGTAGCCAGCAATGAAAGGGAAGGATTGATACTGCCATTGTGTTTTCAAGTGTTATAGAACATTTTCATGTTCGTGGGTGTGGAAAAGACATTATGAGATCACACAATTTGGGGGAGACCCGCAAAGTCAAATGTGATGTTTGAATGTCCTAAGGACACAAAGCAGTGCAATCTTACTTCCCATCAATAAGAATGCTTCTAGTGCTATAAAGCAACACAGTAAATCATATTTTAATTAAAATTTTAGTACTTGTTGATGTTATTTGTTTATTGTCTCAATAAAACATTTTTAACAGATGACATCTGGACATTTTGCTTAATTTCTCTCTCTTTTTTTTCTCTATAAAATTCTTTAGTAAATCTCATTGTCAAAAAAGGCATCAGAGTGACAGCTCTGGAAAATGAAGCCTTTTCTTCAGCCTCAGAGTCTGTGTGTTCAGAAAGGAGCTGCTTTCATGCTGCTCTGGCCTCAATTCCAGGCTAGAAAAACGACTGCTTAAGAGAAGTTTTGGGTCACTTTTGACCTTGATCTAGCATTTGCTTCTTTGTCAAGTTTGCAGCCTTAAGAGCAAAAATGAGTGTCTGTTATAGCAGTGCTTTCTGGAGCCTCATGTGTCTGAAATTGGATTGAATCCACTTTGTCTTTCCATTCTCAAGTGGTCCAAAAATGATTCTTGAACCACCATGACTTACTTAAAAGTAACCCAGTACTTTCTTTCCAAGAATGGAAGAAAAACCCTGTCTGCTTGCATGGGCATGTCATAATTTGTCCCATGCCAGTAGCCAAAGGATCTAATCAGGGTGTGTCAGTTTGCACAAGTCTGCCTGGTTAAGTCATCCTGGCAGAATACATATACCCACCCATCTCTGCAAATTTGATACTGATGATCAAATATATGAAACTGTTTTGCTGTTGGTGCTGTCCCTTAATAGATGGAAATATCACTCATGGCATGATATCTCTAGGTAGTTTTTATGTATTTATTTATTTTGGGCTGTGTTGGGTCTTCGTTTCTGTGCGAGGGCTTTCTCTAGTTGTGGCGAGCGGGGGCCACTCTTCATCGCGGTGCGCGGGTCTCTCACGATCGCGGCCTCTCTTGTTGCGGAGCACAGGCTCCAGACGTGCAGGCTCAGTAGTTGTGGCTCATGGGCCCAGTTGCTCCGCAGCATGTGGGATCCTCCCAGACCAGGGCTCGAACCCATGTCCCCTGCATTGGCAGGCAGATTCTCAACCACTGTGCCACCAGGGAAGCTCCTCTGGGTAGTTTTTAAAAACACACAGAATAATCTTTTAACTTTCAAATGAAGATTAAAAATAGAAAGTCCTTTTTGGTGACTCTGCGCCTTCTTCAAGCATTGCTGAATAAGTTTATTTGTTTTCTTCCAATTAATGTTTCACTGTGTTATTTTCTCTTTCATTTCTTATCTCACGTTCTTGTACCGATAGTTACTCTATGGGGCCACCAAGGAGCTGTGACCTCATTGGGTTCCTAGAAGCAGATCCTGAGACAAGAATGTATGTGCGAATGATTTTTTCAGGAAGTGCTCCCAGGGGGAACCAACCAGGGATGAGGTAGGGGTGGGGAGAAAGACAGAAGGGGCAAAAGGAAGCAAGAGTGTGATCTCAGGCTAAGTTTGCTGGAGAGAAGAACCAGCCTGACCTGGCAGGAGAACTGGACTGTAAGTTTTACTTCCGTTTATCCCAAATGGAGGCAAGAGAGCTGGGCTCTCGTTGGCCCCACCAGTTAGCCGTTGGCTAAGTCTCCCCTGAGGAGAAGTGAACTCCCAGGCTTTTCCTGCCTTCTGTACTTGTGGCCACAGTGGCTTCCCCAGACCTGGGGCAGACCTCCAACGAAAGGCACAGATGTGAGGAGGAGGACGCAAAAGCACACAGAAGCCAGGGGACGGGGGCAGAAAACTAAGAGATCCAGTGAATCTGGCCAGGCCCCAGCAGGCACAGTCCGGGTAGGAATGTTAGGCGATGTGCGGGGATTGTAAAGTGGGGGTACATGTTCATTCCGAAATCATGAGCTGGTCTTTGAAGAATATTAAAGTGTCTCAGCAGTCTTTTTTTTGTTTGTTTGTTGCTGTACGCGGGCCTCTCACTGTTGCGGCCCCTCCCGTTGCGGAGCACAGGCTCCAGACGCGCAGGCTCAGCGGCCATGGCTCACGGGCCCAGCCGCTCCGCGGCTTGTAGGATCTTCCCGGACCGGGGCACAAACCCGCGTCCCCTGCATTGGCAGGCGGACTCTCCACCACTGCGCCACCAGGGAAGCCCTCAGCAGTCATATTTTGAGTAGCACGTTCATTGCCATGAGAGGACGAAGCCATAGAGCAGAGATTCCCATGCTCGTGAGAATCACCTGGGGGGCGTTTACAAATCTCAAAGTCCAGGTCACACCCCAGACCATTCAATCAGAATCTCAGGGCCTGGGACTAGACACCAGAGCTTTTTCCACATCCAGCCAACGTTAAGAGCCTTTGGGATAGAGCGTGATCTCCGTGCTGACGACACTTGCAAAAGAATGTAGTTGCCTTTTTCTTTCTTCTTTTTTTTTTTCTTTTGGCTTGTGTGGTACAGCAGGCAGGATCTTAGTTCCCCAGCCAGGGATCAAACCCGCACCCCCTGCAGTGGAAGCGTGGACTCGCAACCACTGGAGTGCCAGGGAAGTCCCTGTAGTTGCCTTTCTTAAAGTGGTTTTTGTTTGTAATCTGTAAAACAAAACATTCTGTACCTCAATACGACAACATGTTACTGGGAAAATGCCTTGCTTTTGGCAAAAACGTCAGCCTTTTCCCCCATTAATATACTATTTGGTATTTATTTAAACATTTTTAAACAGGTGCAAGCTATTAACAGTTTTGCAGAAATCGACAGGGAAATTTCTATTGTTTTAAAAATACAAAACAGGACTTCCCTGGTGGCACAGTGCTTGAGAATCCCCACAGATACACCAGAAATACATCTACACGTGGACCAACTCCTACAGAACACCTACTGATCGCTGGCAGAAGACCTCAGACCTCCCAAAACGCAAGAAACTCCCCACGTACCTGGGTAGGGCAAAAGAAAAAAGAATAAACAGAGACAAAGAATAGGGATGGGACCTGCACCAGTGGGAGGCAGCTGTGAAGGAGGAAAGGTTTCCACACACTAGAAGCCCCTTCTCGGGCAGAGACGGCAGGTGGCGGAGGGGGGCGCTTCGGAGCCGCGGAGGAGAGCACAGGCACAGGGTGCGAGGGCAAAGCGGAGAGATTCCCGCACAGAGGATCGGTGCCGACTGGCACTCACCAGCCCGAGAGGCTTGTCTGCTCACCCATCAGGCCAGGTCGGGCTTCGGTCGGAGCACAGGGAGAGGACTAGGGCTGGAGGCGTGAACACAGCCTGAAGGGGGCTAGTGCGCCACAGCTAGCCGGGAGGGAGTCTGGGGAAAAGTCTAGACCTGTCGGAGAGGTAAGAGACCATTGTTTTGGGGTGCGCGAGGAGAGGGGATTCAGAGCACCGCCTAAGCGAGCTCCAGAGATGGGTGCGAGCTGCAGCTATCAGCGCGGACCCCAGAGACAGGCGTGGACCGCTAACACTGCCACCAAGAATCCTGTGTGTGAGCGCAGGTCACTACCCACACCCCTCCAGGAGCCTGTGCAGCCCGCCACTGCCAGGGTCCCATGATCCAGGGCCAACTTCCCTGGGAGAACACACGGCGCACCTCAGGCTGTTGCAATGTCACCATGGCCTCTGCCGCCGCAGGCTTGCCCGGTATTCCAATTATAACTACTGTACCCCTCCCTCCCCACTGCCTGAGTGAGCAAGAGCCCCCTAATCAGCTGCTGCTTTAACCCCCTCCTGTCTGGGTGGGAACAGATGCCTGAGGGCGGCCTACATGCAGAGAAGTGGCCAGAACCAAAGCTGAACCCCAGGAGCTGTGAGAACAAAGAAGAGAAAGGGAAATTTCTCCATGCCGCCTCAGGAGCAGCGGATTAAATCCCCACAATCAACTGATGTACCCTGCATCTGTGGAATACCTGAATAGACAATGAATTGAGGTGGTGGACTTGGGGAGCAACTGGAGACTTGGGGTTTACTTTCTGGGTCTGATTGGTGTTGGTTTTATGTTTATCTTAGTTTAGTTTTTAGTGCTTCTTATCACTGGTGGATTTGTTTGTTGGTTTGGTTGCTCTCTTCTTTTTTAATTTTTAAAATGTTATTATTTTTATTTTTTAATTTTTTTCATTTTTTCTCTTTTTGTGTGTATGTGTATGTTTCTTTGTGTGATTTTGTCTGTGTAGGTTTTCTTTTACCATTTGACCTAGGATTCTGTCTGTTCTTTTTTTTTTTTCTTCCTTTTCTTCTGAGCCGTGTGGCTGACAGGGCCTTGGTGCTCTCACCGGGTGTCGAGCCTGAGCCTCCGAGGTGGGAGAGCCGAGTCCAGGACATTGGACCACCAGAGACCTCCCAGGCCCACGTAATATCAATCGGTGAGAGCTCTCCCAGAGATCTCCATCTCAACACTAAGACCCAGCTCCACCCAACGGCCAGCAAGCCCCAGTGCTGGACACCCCATGCCAATCAACTAGCAAGACAGGAACACAACCCCACCCATCAGCAGAGAGGCGGCCTAAAGTCATACTAAGTTCACAGACTCCCCAAAACACACCACCAGACGTGGCTCTGCCCACCAGACGGACAAGATCCAGCCCCACCCACCAGAGGACAGGCACCAGTCCCCTTGACCAGGAAGCCTACACAAGCCACTGAACCAACCTCAACCACTGGGGGCAGACACCAAAAACAATGGGAACTACGAACCTGCAGCCTGCGGAAAGGAGACCCCCAAACACAGTAAGTTAAACAAAATGAGAAGACAGAGAAATACACAGTAGATGAAGGAGCGAGGTAAAAACCCACCAGACCAAACAAATGAAGAGGAAATAGGCAGTCTGCCTGAAAAAGAATTCAGAGTAATGATAGTAAAGGTGATCCAAAATCTCGGAAATAGAATGGAGAAAATACAAGAAAAGTTTAACAAGGAACTAGAAGAACTAAAGAGCAAACAAACAATGATGAACAACACAATAAATGAAATTAAAAATACTCTAGAAGGAATCAATAGCAGAATAACTGAGGCAGGAGAACAGATAAGTGACCTGGAAGATAAAATAGTAGAAATAACTGTTGCAGAGCAGAATAAAGAAAAAAGAATGAAAAGAATTGAGGACAGTCTCAGAGACCTCTGGGACAACATTAAATGCACCAACATTCGAATTATAGGGGTCCCAGAAGAAGAAGAGAAAAAGAAAGGGTCTGAGAAAATATTTGAAGAGATTATAGTTGAAAACTTCCCTAACATGGGAAAGGAAATAGTCACCCAAGTCCAGGAAGGACAGAGAGTCCCACACAGGGTAAATCCAAGGAGAAACATGCCAAGACACATAGTAATCAAACTATCAAAACTTAAATACAAAGAAGAAATATTAAAAGCAGCAAGGGAAAAGCAACAAATAATATGCAAAGGAAATCAAATGAAAACATTATCAAATATAATATCTACATGATAGCAAACAAAAACCAGAGAATAGTCAATATGTGGATCTAGACACCTGAAGAATAATGGAGACAGGAGAAAGTGACAACTTGCATTTCACATCATCAGTCATTCAACCAACAAGAATTTATTGATTGCCTAGTATTGTACCAGGCACAGTGGAGCTGGGGTACCATGTGAACAAAACAGACATGGACTCTGTCCTCAAGGGTTTTGAAAAAGACTTGAAATTCATCTCATCCAGGTATCTGTAGATGCTTAAGCCGCCTTTGCAACATCCCCACTGAGTGGTTGTGTCGAAAACCATGGATTAACTTCCAATTTCCTTCCTCAACAGACATTTACGTTCCAGGTTCTAGGTACTGGGGACTGTTTGGAAAACTGTTAGGAATAGAGCAGCAAGCAAAACTGTGAAACAAATTACATCCCTCCTGTACTGCTCCAGTTGGAAATGTAAAGACTCCTTGCATCTAGCGTTCCAGATATGATTTAGCTTCTGCCAATCAGACGCCCCCATGTGAGGCTTAGATTGGTAACTGGATTAAGTGCTCTAGATGGGCTCTAGACGGGCAGGGCGTGAGGCGTCCACTTGGCGGGTGCACGGCATTGCATCAGCATCATCAGTGTAGTTCCAGGGGAGGCGGCGCTTCCACGATTTTGTAAGTTAGTGAACACCAGGTAATAAATCCCTGCCACAGCGGAGCACAGACTGATACAATGTTAATAACCCAGTGCCTGTGCCTGTGGTTTAGCAGGAATCCCTCTCCGCTGCTGTTCCCAGTGGGATTCTACAATATTGATTGTGCAAGTACAAAAAACAGAAGATGAAAACCCAAATCCTATTTCTTCCCTTCTGCTTCCTCTTTCCAACAATAGATCAGATGTATAACATATAAAATCTGGAAGTCACGCAGACTTGTACTGTCAATTTTATCTTCCCTGTTGTAAACTTCACGAGTGGTTGAATTATTAAATTGAAGTCTTGAATTCTGACTGCATAAAGAGACACATTGCTGTGATTAGATACGAAGTCATAAAGAACATGAATATTTGACACGTGTGTACCCTGAGGTCAGTAACCTATATCTAAAGAGTGTCGGGCACATAAATAAAACAAGAAATCGGATTTACCGTATAAGCAGAACTATTTCTAAGCTTCAAGGTTATTAAGAATGGAACTCTAATAGCTTCGTTTGAAAATTGACATGCTTATTTCAGGTATCTACATTTCCCAGGATAAAATGTTCTTTTGAGTCTAAGGTTAAAATAACAACATGCAGGTGTTTACAATCTAATCACAGCAAACTTTCTTCATCAAGAGACGTGATGGTTTAGTCATTCACTAGGCTGTGATCTGCTCAGTGAAATTGGACACAATTGCAGATTTCAGATATGATACTTATTTCCAAAAACACTTGGAAAATGGGCCGGGAATGTTTCTTCAGTGGAAATAAGAAAGGTGGCATGCAAATGCTTGAGAGTCATTTAGGGATATTGAAGAATAATTTTTAATCACCTGATCTGATAAATTGAGAAAGAAAATTCCACTTTGTCGGATTTATAAAAACGGGTAGTTTGCTTTCAGAGAGAGTTTAGAAGTGGTTCTGCATAATGGTAAAGAAATGAGTTTGATGGTTTCCTTAATTTGACTTGCAGCTCCATAAAACATTTAGGAAATAAAACCGTCTTGATCCATTTGACAGGCAGTAATGTTTTCTTTCTCAGACTCCCAAATTACTTTGCGATTCTTTCATGACTATATCACAGTCTCTTTAGAATGATCAAATTGGTGTAAATATCTTTTTCTCCCTGTACGTTTATAAGCTCCTGAAAGACAGGTATCATCTTAATACCCAGATAGTTCTATCACAGAGCCTTGCAAAGTATGTATCAATAAATAATGGGTGTTAAAGATAAAATAGTCTTTGTGTAGATTAATTTCGTACATTAATTCCTAAAGTACCGAGACTCCACTTTCCAGCTGGATGGCAGAGTCAGCAGAGATGCTGGGCAGGTTTATCCAATGTCTCCAAATCGTAAAGTATTCAATGTCCAGAAAGGTTGGCCCTTCTGGAAAAATCCTTTGGATCCTAGAGCCTGAACATTCCTAGCTATCTTTGAGTAGACAAAACCTGAATAGTTTGTGGGTTCATGTTTATATGGGGAAGCATTTATCAGGGCGTGTGTGTAGCGTTCACAGTGCACTCTGTAGAAGGCAGGGTTGTAACGCGAACATGGGAACAGCCCGAAGCAGGCCGCCAAGAGTGGTGGGGACATAAAGGAGGGTGTGTATCAACCTAAGGCATCCGCATTTAAATTTCACACACACGCACACATCACTGTGCAGGCCAAAGAAAACCTGTCTGAAGGGCAGCCAGTTTTTGACCGGCGAAGAGCAACCTAGCAGATGTAGCCTTGTGTCCTTACGTAGATGGTGGGGTGGGTGAGGGGACCATAAGAGCAGCAGACGGAGTTAAGTGGGTTGGTGCGAAAGCAGGCGGACAAGTGGACTGGGTTCCGGAATAGAACGGTACCGGGGAGCAGGTACAATGGAGAAAGGTGAGAATGAGGTTCTCAAGACACCCTTGGTAAAGACACCAGTCCTGCCCAGGACGGGGCGTGATACAGAGAAGCACGTGCTCCAGTGCACGTTGTCCGGCTCCCTCCCCTCCTGGTTGTGGGGCCGGATCAAGGCATCGAACACGTCCAAACGGCACCTTCCTTATGTCTCACAAGAGGGTAGCAACAGCGTCTCCCTCATAGGGGTGTTACGATTCAATGAGAAAAAACTTAGAACAGAGCTCAACTCATGCCACGTTATATAATTCTCTTTACACTTTGTAATGTCTTACATGTGCGTGTGTGTGTTCATGTGTACATGCGTGTATAATTTATACAATTCTTTGTATATTTCTTAGAATCATACCCCACGGTCCGCCTAAATCGATACTTTCTCTGACACAGACTCTAGAGATTCGTTGTTAGCTTTACTTCTGCAAAAGAGTGAGACCACACTTCAGTACGTTTTTGAACGAGAACACTCTCATTTTTCAGGTCTGGGTCACAATCTGCTACTTATTTACATTTTCAGACTGCATCCACCTCTGAGGAGCAATGCACTTTTTAAGTTGCCTCCCTGATGTGTAAAGTGGTACTTCTTCTATCGGTCCTAAAATAGTCTCTTTTATGCCTCAAGAAGTTCACTTTAGTTCTAGTTTTCTGGAATTTGATTATTAAGCCTGTTTATTTTAACCATGCCCTTAGTGATTTTATTGATTCCAATTTCATTTCATTCTGCAAGTCCTAGACCCTTGACTATATCCTGGCTAAAATCTTGTTCATTTAGTTCCTTTTTTCTAGGTCTGCTATACCTTCACTCAGCGCCCATCAAAGGAGTCCTGGATTGAGCCCAAATTCATGCCTCGGACATGGGTGAAAGAGACACCCATAATGTCACAGAACATTTTCTACACACTATTATTTCAAGCAGGGAAACCACTTATAATTCTACCATCCTATCCGGATAACTACCTTTACTGTCTAAATTCACTTTAAAAATAACTTAATCTATGCAAAGTAATTGCAAACATGGTCAAGGAGACACTGGTCCAAACATATTGCCGCATGAACTTGTGTGCTTTTGAAGTCATTTTCAATGCACAGCAAATCGTGCGATTAATCCACATTTATGTTCCATGTAAATTTGTTTTATTTTTGATAATGAAGGCTGGAGGAATGATTCTTGAAGTATCATAACAGCATTGACTGACAGCTCCCTAAGTGCCGTCTCTCTTATAGCAGACATAGATGACAGCTCGTAGGTAAAGAGCATATGCAAATGGATGGGGTTCACACTGAACACAATGGGGTAAAAAGCCAAAGAAGATACTTGTTCTATTTCTTATTTATTAAAATTCAATCAATATGATAAAATATATGAACTTTGGGAGAATAGATTTACTTGTGGGCTGAGACAGATTCAGTTCTTAAACTGTTAGAGAAGTTTGATATATAGTAATTATGTACTAAAACTACCTGATATAAATATTTTTAAATGCCAGTGAAATTTACATTACTCATTTTCATACCCCATGTATACTGTTTGTTTAGCTGGGAGTGGTCTATATAACTAGAGCCTTTTTATGTTGTAGATTTAAATTATCAGGTTATCTTTTGTGGGCAACCACCTGTGTAGATTAAGTTAAAAATCTGGCCACATTAAAAACAAGAATCCTGCAATGCCACTTCTAGGTATACACCCCAAAGGATTAAAGGCAGTGACCTGAACAGATACTGTACAATCATGTTCATAGCACCATTATTCACAAGCCCAAAGGTGAAAGCAACTCAAGTGTCCCTTGACAGATGGATAAACAAAATGTGGTCTATGCATACAATGGGATATTACATAGCTTTAAAAAAGAAGGAAATTCTGATGCATGCTACAACATGGATGAACCTTCAAAACATGCTAAGTAAAATAAGCCAGTCATAAAAGGGAAAATGTATGATTCCACTTAGATGAGGTAAATATAATAGCCTAATTCATGGAGACAGAAAGTAGAATTGCGGTTACCAGGGGCCGGGGGAGAGGGAAGATAGGAATTGTCTCATAGGTTCAGAGTTTCAGCTGGTGAAGATGAAGAAGTTCTGGAGGGCTCCCCCGGGCTCCCCTGGTGGCGCAGTGGTTGGGAGTCCGCCTGCCGATGCAGGGGACACGGGTTCGTGCCCAGGTCCGGGAAGATCCCACATGCCGCAGAGCAGCTGGGCCCGTGGGCCATGGCCGCTGAGCCTGTGCGTCCGGAGCCTGTGCTCCGCAACGGGAGAGGCCACAACAGTGGGAGGCCCGTGTAACGCAAAAAACTAAATAAATAAATAAATAAAAAGGAAGCTACTGGATTTTTAAAAGACCTTTAGAAATCAAAATAATTTATTCACGTAATTTTTTTAACTGAAGCATAGTAAACTAAAGTCAAAGTAATAAATCTTCCGTGGTAATGGTTTAAGGGCAAGCAATGCTGGCTTTCTTCACATGCTGTCCTTCACTCAGAGGAAAGGCAGATCACCTGTTCTGGAACAAGCCGGTGCAGCTCTGCGGGCGGGAGACTGTAGAGTCTCACAATCTGCAGGCAGGAGGTCCGAGATCAAGGTCAGCAGGGTTAGTTTCTTCCCTGTGAGGGAGAATCTGTTCCAGATCCTCCTTCCTTGTCTCTGGTGGCCTCGGGGGTTCCATGGCTTGTAGACAGCCATCCTCTCCTTGTGTCTTTATGTTGTTTGTCCTCTATACATGTTTGTTTCTGTGTCTAAATTTACTTTTTTTTAGTAAGTAGTGCTGAAGTTCCTGCTCTGGGGGCTGCACTGCTGAGGATCACTGGTCTAATACACCCTTGTTACGCTGATTAGAAATGCAGGTTTTCCATAAGCGAAATGACCACCAAGGGCCAAGAGTGAGTCCGTGGCAGGGCTCAGAGGGGAACTCTGATTTCTTGATCCACATTTTATGCACTTTCCCTGAAGCATACGGTTTTTGGTCATCTTTCTTTTTTTTTTCCTTGTGCTGTACAGTAGGATCTTGTTGTTATCCATTCTGTATATAATCGTTCGCATCTGTTAACCCCAAACTCCCACTCCATCCTGCCCCCACCCACATTTGGCAACCACAAGTCTGTTCTCTATGTCTGTGAGTCCGTTTCTGTTTGGTGGATAAGTTCATCTGCGTTATACTTTAGATTCCACGTATAAGTGATATCATGTGGTATTTGTCCTTCTCCTTCTGACTTACTTCACTGAGTAGGATCATCTCTAATTCCATCCATGTTGCTGCAAATGGCATTATTTCGTTCTTTGGTCATCTTTGATTCAAAATTCTCTGAAGATCTCCATCGTCTGTGGACCTATCAAGCCTTCGTGTTTTTTCTAGACTGAAGTTTTCCATATTGATCGACAAAGCTCTGCAGTTCCAGGGACGCTTTCTAGGAATCCTTTAAAAATGTGTGTAGGTTTTTTGTGTTGTTACAAAAGAATTTGATTCTATGAATATTTTTATACATGTATCCTGATAGACTGTGCAAGAATTTCTGCAGGGTATATATACCTAGGAATGTAATCAATAGATTGTAGGGTGTGCTCATCTTAACTTTAGAGCATTGATTTATGGATTTCAGGAAAACTATATCAGTTTACACCCTCACCACCAGCATCTAACACTTCCTGCATTCTCACAACTCGGCAACACTTGGTGTTGTTTGTCCAACATTTCGACTTTCCTGATATTTACCTTAGAAGCTACTCTAGAACCGAATCCTCGCATTTACATGACTCCACCATGTCGGACTGTTGGTATTTTATGATCCTGATATGGGACCGAGGATGCCTGTTGCCTCTGACATAACAGGTGCTCAGTAAACAAGAGAAAAATTAAATAAATCTAAGATGTAGCTGTTTGGTAAAATGACATTTTTTTCATATTTTAAATGTTTATCAGTACATTCCTGATTCCAATCTTTCCTTCTGTCTCCAAATTATGCAGCCAGTGTCAACCTACAGTTACATATTTCTTCCCAAACTCAAAGGCTACACAGGAAATTCAAAGCAGCAGTCCAAGGGTTGCCCCTAGAGGTGGGAGATGTATTACATTTGCTTTACTGTAATCTAGTAAAAGATCATAACATGAATCTTACAGAAAAAAGCTTCCACAATTCCTAATCTTAATTTCAGTACTTAATGTATTTTTCATATGCTCCAACATGTCATTTTAAAAAAATGATATAAATTCTGCTTCTACATACTTATTTGATTGTCTTGGTGAAATTTCCACAATTAAGTTAAAAAACTTTTTTTTTTACAATGTGTAGGAACTGCTGTTTAAAGACATCTATTTTAATAAGTTATAAAGTCTTGGTTCCCGAATACTAGCTCATGGGTCTCTGCCAGCTTTAGTTCGTTTGTTTGTTTGTTTTGCGGTACTCGGGCCTCTCACTGCTGTGGCCTCTCCCGTTGCGGAGCACAGGCTCCGGACGCGCAGACTCAGCGGCCATGGCTCACGGGCCCAGCCGCTCCGCGGCATGTGGGATCTTCCCGGACCGGGGCACGAACCCGTGTCCCCTGCATCGGCAGGCGGACTCTCAACCATTGCGCCACCAGGGAAGCCCCTCTGCCAACTTTTGATGAAAGTCTCGCTAGCCTAAAAGGTAACACCAAAAAGAACGAGTGTGAGCTTTGCGTACACATAAATGCACTCCATTTGAAGGACCACACTTCATTCCAAGATTATGTCACTTTTACCCTCTTAATATTAACATGTTCTGTGTTTTAGGAAATAGTGATGATAGTAGATGACATTTATTTGCTTGACAACTTGACCTCAGACTTTCCATATGCATGTGTGTATTTGCATATTAATTTTACTGATCCTTCGAATCTAATTGTTTGGAAACCCTTTAAGAGCGGCTTACTACATCCTGTAATATGTATTTCGTAGAAAGCGCCCTTGGAGTTACTGTCTGGAGCAAACAGTAAAAAAGCCCCAGAAGGCAAGCCATGCTCATCTATATTCATACCCATTTATTTAGTTCTGATTGAGTTTCCAGGGAGGTTTAGTACTAACAGTAAGGGGGTGACAAGCAAAGACAAGTGTCTGTCCTCGCAGGTTTAAGGGTTAGCCTGCGCTCATACACTTAGGAAACAACCAGTTTCCGGAGGAGGGTGGAGACACTGGACCCCGATACACGTGGGAAGGGAGGAGGAGGTAAAACCCATGCCAGGAAGGGGTCTGCTGGGAGCAGAGGCACGGAGCTCGGTCCTACTGAGCGGAGAGAGGAGCTGGGTGATGATGGAGCGTGAAGACAGGGCTAAGCAGGGGAGCCGGCGCTAGGGCAGGCTGGACGTGGGGCGGAAGGGCTGGCGAGACAGCCACGTGGCAGTCGTTCCAAGGAGACTCGGGTAGCGACCGACTACAAGACGCGCAGAAGATGCGCGAGGCCAGGATGCAGACCCGCTACCTTTCGCACGGTCAACACCTGCCCCGGGCCGGGGTCGGACACGCCCCTCGGGCTCCCGCACCCAATCAGCGACGAGCCGCCTCTGGCCGCGGGACACGCCCCCTGCTCCAGCGCCTCTTCCCGGCAGCCTCGAGAACCCGGAGCCCATCAGCGCCTGCGCAGTCCGCAAGCCCCGCCTTTTCGTCCTACTGCCCGCGCCTCCCGCAGCCAACATGGCGGCTCTACGTGTGTCCTGCGGCGCAGCTGCTTCATACGGGCTCTTTCTTGGGGGTAGGGTTACCTTTGCTCGGGGACAGGGCCTCTGGAAAGCCGCGGCTGCTAAACTGCAGAGAAGTCCCGGATGCCAGGTAAGGCCTGAGAGAGGTGGGAGTGCTGGTCCCTGGAGCACGCGGATGTGGAGCCGGCTCCGTCGCGGTCCTCTGGCGTGTCCACGCCCTCAGACGGGGCCCTGGGGTCTTAGGTGCTCAGCAGCGGTCTGAGGTAGAGAGAGGAGTGGGATTGCCTTCTGGTTCCCACCCTGGACGTTGTTGCTGGTTTTCTCAGGGTACAGTGAGGGGGAAGTTACCTGAGACGGAACTAGAGCGACCCCTGCCTTGACCCGCCGCCCGGGTGGGTGATGGGTCCCGCCCTGCCCAGGAGCCCCGCGGTCCAGAGGGCGGAGGTGGATGAGAACTGGACCCCTGCAGGGACCCGAAGACTGAATGCAGAAAGTCGCACAGTGGAGAGGAGAGAGAGTGACAGTTTTAAAGTGTCTTGCATCTATGCAGTTTTCGTTTTCTTAATTTTCACGGTACTTTGTCTGATAGATGGAGATCACAACTTCTAAATTAAATTGAATCCTGAGGGCAGTGGGAAGCCAGGATTCTAGCTTCACAGCTGATTGGATGATGATGCGATTTACTGACATGGGATCTGAGTAGGAGGAACGAGATTTGAGAGGGAAGGAAACGAGCTTAGTTTTGGATATAATTGTGTTTATTAAATAGTTATATTTGGGATGTCCAAGTGTAGATTTCCAGTAAACCCATAGATAAACAAGTTAAAGAAGAAAACTGATTTACAAGTCCTCTGTTACCTTGTAGATGGTAATTGAGGTCTTGGAAATGAATTAGATCATCTAGGGGAGGTTGTAGTGAATGAGGAATAAGCAGAGGGATCGGACCCTGAAGGACAAACAGCAGAGGAAGAAGAGCCACCCAAGAGATTGAGAATGACCTGCCAAAGAAGTAGGGGAAAACCCAGGCAGTGTGGAGGCATAGAAAACAGGAGAGTGTTCCAAGGAGGGAGAGTGCCTGACAGTACCAAATACTGTAAAGAAGTCAAGTACTGTGATCAAAAACTGTTGAAAAAGGAGTGCCACCTTTTTTAAAAATCTTCTTTCTTTTATGTTTTAACTCAGATCAACCAATCCATCCATTTATCCATCAAACATTTGTTTTTATTATTTTTTAGCTGGAAAATAGGTTGGAAGTTTTTATCTTTCTCATGCATCTCTTTTGAGTGTATCCTTTCTGTAGACGCATAATTTCCTATAAAAGGGACTGGAGCATACAGAATGTTCTTATTGTTGACACAAAGTGGGGGAGGTGACAGAGAGTTGTTAACTTCTGCTCCATCCCTGGAACTCCCAAACTTTTGAACGTATGTATCCTTCTGTGTCTTTCTCGATGTTCTTCTAATCATAGACATGCATTCATATGCATACTTTCAAAAGATGGATCCTGTTCTACTTTTTGCTTCTTTAACTTACACGTATAGCAGAAATCTGCTGCATAATATTCTGTGGTATGAATGTATCAAAGTTAATTTAACAGTTGATGGGCATTTGCTTTGTTTCCTTTTTCTTCCCACTAATAAAGTGTTCGGTAAACATCCTGGTGTAATTCTTACTACATCAAATATCTTGTACCTGATGCTTTTATTTCTGTAGGAGAGAGTCCCAGTTGTGAGGTGATTGCTGCAAATGTCAGTAGACATTTCATAGATGTTTCCACATAGTTCTCCAGAAAGGCTGTAGCAATTCACAGTCCATCGTTGACGTAAAAGCATGCCCTTCTTTCCACGTGCATTAGGTATTATTATTTTTTTCAGTAAGGTGGGTGAAAAAAGATTTTCCTTTGTTGCTTTAACTTCACCTCCCTGACCACTCCTGAAATAAATAAAGCTTTTCTTTTTTCCCACCCCTATGGCAGGTGTTTACTGAGCAGTTCACTTGAGCCAGGCACTGCGAAGTAAACAAATCATTGAAGTCAAACAATCCCTAGATGGTGTCCCCCCTTAGCACTCTCAAGGGATGGTCCTGAGATGCCGAATCCCCAAATTCCTGAATACCTCCACAGCACACGTGTTAGCACATGCAGTACAGCTTAGATACAACTGAAAGACCTAACTGACCCCGTCAGACCCTTAATGGTTCCTTCTATATGGCTAAAGACATTTATAAAGCTTTTTTCCTGGCCCAGAGCTTATCTGTCTTAAATATTAGCATTTCTTCACTTCCGTCTCCAATATTAATCATTATATTTCTTTTAGGGGCCATGTTTCATAAAACAACAAAGTTTTTAATCACTTTATGAGTTGCTGAAACACTACACCTGTTTTTGTTTAGTTTGGGTCATAACCCATTAGTTATGAAATCTCATAAGAGGTTAAAGAAGGGAGTGGAGAGAATAGAATAATTATAATAATCAAAGTCCATCTTATACAGGGTATTTTTGCCTTTTGTTTATGTATATATATGTGTGTCCTAGGGGGTGATATAAGCAGTAGCTATTACTGTGGGTCACAGTCAAAAATGTTTGACACTGATGCAAAAGGAAAAAGAAACAAGTTCTGTTAAGCTGTGGCTCCTGGCTACTCAGTTGGGAAGCTCTCCAGGTTTTCTCCTTCATACCAGAATTGTGGCATACACGTTTCATGTTAATGGCTCAGTACAAGTGCAGATATCTGAGTGTCCCAAATTTGGGGTGGAGGAGGGAATATTACTTGGGAATGGCCAGATTTTTCTGGTTTTAAACCCATGAATATCAAGGATCTACACACAGTGTACTGTGAGATGTACAAAGTAAATACAGAAAAGCACAGAAGTGCAGTGCCTAATACAAATGAGTTGTGATGGGTAGAGTGGTGGGCAGCTTCTCAGAGGAGGTGTTGGGAGAGTCAGTTAGGAGTTATGTGAGAAAAGAGAGGTATTCTGTTCTAGGAACATGTGATAGGTCCACAAGGGACAGAGATGTACAGAGTCAGTGGATTCTGGCAACAACAAATAATTGGTTATAGCAATTATAATTGGTATAATAATTGGTGAGAGAGCGGTGGGACAGGATTAGAAAGTGTATGGCTATGTGAAGATACTTGAATTTTTTTTTTTATACTGTCACAAATGAAAGTAGTTTTGGCTTTATTATAAGCAGTTTGACAGTCATGGTGTGATACAAAGGTTACCCATGAATTCTTTTTTTTTTAATTCTTTTTAAGGGAGTGGCGTTTTACTCTTCATTCGTTGTGTGTCAAATATCACAGCAGCCGACATTGACCAGTCGGTATCAAATGTGGATGTTTGTAGCAGACACGGAGGTAGCATATCACTCACAGTTATTTTTTTTATTATTATTTGTAATGTGTTGAAATGCTAGTAGTTTCAACTTTGTAAGCAGAAGCTTTTAAAAGCAAGCTTTCTAGCAGGGACTTTCTAGCAGGGAACAGTTGTCTTAACAAGCCTTTACCTTGTCTCCAGACTCCTGCCAATTGAGTACCATAATAAAAAGAGAGTTATTTGAATGTCTTGTTTTATTTAGAGACAGTGGCCTGTAAGATCATTGTTTAATTTAAAATCTTTTCTTTCCATTTGTATTTTCTCCTAGATATTAAGGTTAAGACACACCACAGTTGTAACAACAAGGAAAAATGTTGCAGTCTTAAGACGTGAAACTTACACAGTGGATTTTATTAAAAAGCAGATTGAAGAATTCAACATAGGAAAGAGACACTTAGCCAACATGATGGGAGAAGATCCAGAAACTTTTACCCAAGAGGATATTGATGTAAGTACAGTTACTCTGTTGGAAAAGTAACTGTTGTAGAGTTTTAAATACCGAAAGCTGTCAGACTGTCAGAATAAGGAAGAGTGCCACTCTGCTATTTTGCAAGTTGGAACTGTGGTTTCAGAGAGTTGCTGCTCTGTATTTGAAGCATTATAAAGTATAGTGAGGTTTAGATTTTAACCAGAAATGGATACTTTTCCTTGATTCCAGGTCACAGGAGCCACAGTGAACGTTTATACACAACTTAGAAACATTTATCCTGTTATGTAGTCTTAAACTCAGCTTTCTTACAAAATGATAAAAGTAAGTTTATAGGAAAAATCCCGTAAGTAAACCCAAGCCCAGAGTTTTTATCAACCTAACTATATATTTGAATTTTCAAAGTGAGGGCATGTTCTGAGTGATTTGAGAGTAGGGCTAAAATTCTGTTCCTGTTCCACCTAGTGCTGGTACTCTTACTTTGTTCTTCTTTTTCAAGGTCGTTTTGTCCGTTCTCTGCCCTTTGAATTTCCATATGAATTTTAGAATGAGCTAATCAGTTTCTTCAGCGAGCCAGCTAGGATTTTGATAGGGATTATGTTGAATCTCTAGATAAATTTTGGGAGTATTGCCATCTTAAGTCTTCTGATCTGTGATCATGGGATGTCCTTCTGTTTATTTAGATCTTCTTTAATTTCTTATTGTGATGTTTTCCAGTTTTCAGAGTTTGTTTGGCATTTCTTTTAAGTTTATTTCTGAGCATTAATTGCTTTTTGAAGTTATTCTATTGTAAATAGAATTGTTTTGTAGTTTTTTGGTGGATTTCTTAGGATTTTCTACATATAAAATGTTGCCACTGACAAATAGAAATAGTTTTAGTTCTTTCTTTCCAATCTGAATGCCTTTTATTTCTTTTTCTTGCCTAATTGCCCTGGCTAGGACCTCCAGCAAAGCTGAATAGAAATAGTGAGTGGACATTCTCACCTTGTTCCTGATCTTAGGGAAGAGCCTTCGTCTTTCACCGTCGGGAATGATGTTAGCTATGGGTTTTTATAGATGCTCTTTATCAGGTACTGGAGATTCCTTTCCATACCTAGTTTGCTGAGCATTATTATCATAAAGGGGTTTTGGATACTGTCAACTTTTTTTTTTTTTTTTTTTTGCTTTTACTGAGATGATATCTTTTATTGGTGTGGTACATCACATTACTTGATTTTTTTTTTCGTTTTCTTTACTTTATCTTTTTTTTCTTTATTTATTTACTAAATTAAAATAGGGATGACAATCTCCATGTTGTTCTTAGGACTAAGGAGACAAATACAAACCCCAAAAAAGTTTATGACATAACAAATCACAAAGTTAATCATAAAGGACAAACTTGTTTTACCTGTAATTTGTTCTGGGAATCATGGAAGCAAATGAAGATTTTTGTTTTTTTTTTTTTTAACATTATTCAATGAAACATTACTTCTTAACAGCCAACCCCCTTTTTTTTTTTTTTTTTTTTTTTTTTGCGGTACGCGGGCCTCTCACCTTTTTGGCCTCTCCCGTTGCGGAGCACAGGCTCCGGACGCGCAGGCTCAGCGGCCATGGCTCATGGGTCTAGCCGCTCCGCGGCATGTGGGATCTTCCCGGACCGGGGCACAAACCCGTGTCCCCTGCATCGGCAGACGGACTCCCAACCACTGTGCCACCAGGGAAGCCCCAGCCAACCCTTTTAAACAAAGTGTTAGATGTCAGTTAAGACTCACAAGAATCAGAGATTTTAACTATATTTTAAAGGATATGGGTTATTTATTTATTATTTTTTGCATCAATTGACTTAGATGTTAAACCAACCTTGTGTTCCTGGAATAAATCCCACTTTGTCAGGGTGGGTCATCTTTTTTATGTGTTTCTGGAATTGGTTTGCTAGTGTTTTGCTGAGGATTTTTGCATCTAATTAATACTTACCTGTATTTTTCTTTTCTTGTAATGTCTGTGATTTTGATATCAGGGTAATACTGGTCTCACAGAATGAGTTGGGAAATTCTCTTTTATTTTTGGAATTGTTTGTGAAGAATTGGTATTAATTCTTCTTTAAATGTTTGGTTGAATTCATCAGTGCAGGCCTCTGGGCCTGGGATTTGTGTGTGTATTTCTGTTTTTGATTTTTGATAATTACTGTCTGCTTTTAAAAATGGTCCTCCCCTCTCTCCTTGTGATGTGTGTGTCCCTGAGTAACTGTTCTCAGGAAGAGGATCCCACTACCTAACTGACTTGACCACTAAGGCATTTTGGGCATCTCTTCACTACCTTTTTAGGTGTACATGGCATATATTTAGCTCAGTGAGAGAAACAGAATCATTCAGTAGTTTTGTAAATCTATCTGAAGGGATGAGCATTTTCACAACCTAAGTATTACATACGAATTATGTTGTTTAGAGTGGTGTGAGTTCATTGTTTGGCTGTTTGATCAGAATGCTAGTTTGAGATGTTAAATCCTCATGAAAATAGTTTTAATTTTTACAGAGTAGACATGACCTATAATTTAATTCAATTACCTAGTTAAAAATCTAGGTTTGCTGTATAATTTTCACGTAGGTAAATTAAGTGCCATTGTTTTCAGATTAAACCATTCGTTATTATATGAATTTTAGAAACTGCTTTTTCCTTGCCTCTAACCAATTGATAAAATAATGATTGCTGCAGTCATCTGTGAAATGCATTTAGGCAAAAATATTGAAGATCTAAAACAGTTTTTTTCATATATTAAAATACTTAAAAATTTTTTTCTTTAAGGGGTTTAAAACAGACAGACATTGGTGTCTTCATCTAAAGGATCCTTTTTGTATTATTTAGAGAAATCTAAAAGATTCTGTCATTCAGTCAGATAGAAACAATATTTTTAGTTCTGCTTCTTAAAATATTGAGTTGTTTCCAGAGAAGGTGTGTTTAACATCACACAGTAAATGTGAGGGGTGGCAGCTTTTCTTTAAAACTCTGTGTGTGTGTGTGTGTGTGTGTGTGTGTGTGTGTGTGTGTGTGTGTAGTGAAAGTAAGTTGATGTTATTTTGTGTCATTGTGCTAATAGAACATAATAAAAATCTTCCTTAGACAATAAAATAATGAAATCATGAATCGTTATGAAAAAAGTCCAATCACTTCTTTAAAATATGTAAAATGTTTTAAAATGAAGCTGGATTTCTTGTGAGGAATATAGATGCAGAACATGTAGAACTTTGTGGTTAAATTAATATTCTTTTAAAAGATAAATTTGTTGTAGTTGAAGTGACGTTGTAGAAAGATGCAGAACCTGGCATTAGGAGAGTCCTTGCAGTATCACTAACTCGCATTGTAATGTCTGACAGGTCACAGCACGTTCACTAGGTTTCCTCATCTCTAAAATAATAATACCTGCTCACCTACCTCAGAATATAACTAAGGAGCGTGAGATTAATGCGTTATGTTATTGTTCTTATGGCAGATTTTATTGTAATAAATAAAATCTACCATGACTTGAATCAGTCACTAGTTTTCTGATTGCCTTGGTCATACAAGTCTTCCATGAGACAGAATGTTGGGGAGGAGAATCTGCAGTCCTCTTGGGAACATTGATTTATCAGGAGCCACTTCAGCCAGAGTTTGTATTGTACTGCAGGGTGGTGTGTGGTCTCACCTCGCTCGTGTCTGAAAGCCCTGTGGAAGTGTGATCCCTTTTCCTTGACGTGGGCCACTTGGTTCTGCTGTGCTCGACTTTCCTACAAATGATTGATGTGCTTCACTCAGTCTCACGTTTTATGTCAATTACCTCTTCTGGCATTTTATTAAATTAAGAGGACCTTCTTTGACATCTGAGTAGATGTAAAAGCAAAAGAGGACGATGACAGCCACTGTTTCCAAAGCACTGAAAATATATGGGAATTTATCATTTTATAGTTCCTGTTTTCATTTATTTATTTGAAACTATTATTTTTGTAACAGGTTTGGCTGTGTATATAACCTGAAAGAGAGACAGTATAGCTAAGTCCTATTTACATTTCCATAGTGACAGAATGCTTGGTTATTTCTAAAGACAAAAATAAATAATTTGGTATCCAAAATCAGGAAAATATTTTAAGCTTCCAGATAATCTTCAGAAGAACATTATGGTTGCTATGACGTATTTAGATATCGTGAATGCTTTTTATAATATGTTGACTTTTACTATATAAATTAAAACTAGGTATTGTAATTTGTCTCTTAATAATATGATCAGGAAATTAGATAGTCTACAAAAGGGAATTTCCTAGATGAGAGAAACTTATTTTTAATTGTTATTTGAAAAGAAAAATACCACCACTTACTGAAAACGTCGTATGTATGTGCAAGACGCTGTCTGGGAGCCTGATATACATTCGCACATTTAATCTTCATAAAAACCTACAGAGTAGGTATTTATCGTTGAGGAAATCAAAGCTGTACACGGCGTTTCTGTATCCAAAGTCTGTTTTTTCCACACTTTCAAAGATTAAATTTTTTGGTAGCACTTTCTAAAATAAATTGCAGTCTCCCCAGCCTTACTTAGTAGAATATAGAGAGTATAATTTAACCTCAGGATGTTCCTGTTGAGAGTGGTTGTTAAACTGCGGAGCCCCGTAGTGTGTGTTTGTCGCCGTACTGAGTGGCCTGGCTCTGCTGTCTCCTTCCCTATCAAGGTGTCTGTCTTTGCCTCTTGCCGCTCCCTTTGCCTGCTGGCCTTCTGGCATAGCTAAGGTTGTTAGGCGTGTGCATTAAAACTAGGAGCCACTGGACTCAGCATGAGGAAATCATGAGTTTATAGTAGCTACTTCAGCTCTTCATAGGCCTTTTCCATTGATTTCTAGGTTTACAACTTTATTCCAGAAGGTTGAGCTTGAATAGAAATATGGCCTCTGGCCTCACTGAGTGAAGCGTATACAACTTATGTGTGAAAATTACACCTGGGTAATCTTTTATGCTAGTGCACCCTTAATTTAATAAGCCTTTAAACAAGAGTACTGTTGTGGATTAGTGAAAGAAAAAGAAATATGACAGGTAAACTTTACGGATAAAAATAATTCTGCTTGTCACTGCGGATATTTAAAGGTACATTATTTAGAAGGTTTTTTTATTAAAGCTACAGCTTTGTGTATCTGCTAGAAATTTTGTTTTGCAAAATGTTTAATGCTCATTGATGGCATTAAATTTATATGAAAAAATATCCTTTTTAGTTGGTGAAATAGCAAATTAACTAAAAAGAAATTAGGTATAGATTTTCTCCATTTCAAAATAGTTTAATTTTTGCCTAATTTCTTAAGTTACATTGAAAAGAAAGGAACCCCCTGCTGCTCTTTCTCTGTGAATCACTGGTGCTGCTGGTAACCCCCAGAAGATCTGATCGGAGGACAAACAGGTCCCTCTGACAAGCAGTGTAGTGTATGTGTGTTTGGTGTCTTGCTGAAAGTACTCAGATGCATGCTAAATATTTTGAAAATAGATCTTAATGCCGTGTTTCTCAACTCCTGTGCCATAAATCTTTCCCAGGTGATTTCCAGATGTTGATCAGTGTGTGAAAAGGACTCTTGTCTGAGACAGTGTATGTTACTCCATGGAGGAGTCTGTCCCATGAACATTGAGCTGAACGGAGTTTGTAATTCAGTGTAAAGCAGTTATAGTTTGGTCAAAAGAAGAGTCTGTGTGTATGGGAACTGTAAGAAATAGCCCCATAGTGTGTAACAGAGGTGGGCAGAAATGTTTTCCTCAAATCTTGACCGAAGGCTCAAGACTGGCCAGTGGTCAGGGCCTTGGAATTCCATAGGCGTTGTCACACACCGCTGTGCTGGAGTAGACGATCTGTGTAGTGTTGCTCACCCTTTTCATCCTCTCACGTGTACCATCAAAATTCTTTTTCTCAGAATCATGCTGTAAACACAGAAAGGTTGAGGACCACTGATATTTGCATTTTCCTTTTTGAATTAAGCTTATAAATTTTAAGTTGGAGACATTTCGGTTATATTAAATATTATGGATACAGAATTGCACTTGCATTTACTAATGTCTTTATTTGGGAATTAAAAGTTAAGTTCTGCATTACTCTAGAATTTCAGGAAAAAAGCCAGCAAATTGATATATAATACTGCTGAAGTCTACCAATTACTTTTTTTTTTTTTTTTTTTTTTGCGGTACGCGGGCCTCTCACCATTGTGGCCTGTCCTGTTGCAGAGCACAGGCTCTGGACGTGCAGGCTCAGTGGCCATGGCTCACGGGCCCAGCCGCTCTGCGGCATGTGGGATCCTCCCGGACCAGGGCACGAACCCGCGTCCACTGCATCAGCAGGCGGACTCTCAACCACTGCGCCACCAGGGAAGCCCTACCAATCACTTTTTAATTGGTATTATCGACCTCCTTCCGAAACCTGAATGTTTTGTTCTCCAGAGTGTGAATATGCTGTGTGAAGTTTCTCTAATTGATTTGCTGTGCCCATTCCATTTGATGTATCATTTTTCACAATATTTCATAATTTGCTCACTTCTAATGAACAGAGTCATTAGGACAGACATGTCTAAGTACAACTGACAGCTAACATTAGGTGCCAGATGCAGTTTATAAAGCTGTGTAGAACTGTAGAGAACAGTTTAAATAAATTAGCACCTGTACATTAGTCTCACTTGCTGGTAATTTATAAGCGAATCAGTAGAGATGACATTTAGGTAAGTCATTGATCAAGTTAACAGCTGCAGACCCACTGCCCAGCTGGGATACCTAATTAATAGAGATTGCATTCCTGACCCAGTGCTTCCTTCTCCTGGATTGAGTTTGCAATCCTTTTATACTTTGACATAAGCCTAAGAATATAGTTAAATACTTTGCCTTCATTTTAGGGAACACTTGAATTACCAGTATTCTAGTGAAAATCCAAAGATGTAAACAACATGTTTACAAATGAGAATTACTTTATTCGGTGACTTACTTGGATTAATTTTTTTCTTTAGTTTACATTCTTTTTTTTTAATCAGTACTTTTTTTGTTTTGGATTCAGGTAAGCCATGCCATAGTCTAATAAATTTCTGTCTGGGAGCAGACAGATCTAGTGTAACAGTTACAAATTTTTTTCTTTTGGGGAATGTATATGTGGTAATTTTATTATCCCATTTAGAAGATTACAAGGTGAGATAATGTATGTGAAACTCTTGGTTCGATATCTGGCACATGGTAAGCACTCAGTTACTATTAGTCATAACGTGAACTTGTTTTTATAACAATTGTTAATTAACCTTTGTGTGTATTTTCAGAGAGCGATTGCTTACCTTTTTCCCAGTGGTTTGTTTGAGAAGCGAGCCCGGCCAGTAATGAAGGTAGTTATCTTCATTAATATTTTCACAAATTTCACTTAGGTTTGTATCTTACAGCAATTACCTAATGCATTTTTAATTTATTTTACAGCATCCTGAAGAGATTTTTCCTAAACAAAGAGGTAAGTTTGTTCAAGAATAAAACAGATAGTTCTTTCTTTCCTACAGTGCTGTGTTATATATCAGCAGCCACTCAGGTGTTATGGAGATGCCCTCCTATGTCTTGGTAGTTGTGAAATAAGTCAGCAGTACTTTATAACTAATAATGAATGGAGTTTACAAACTGTTTCTTTTTAATTAAATAATATTAAAATTAGATCAGGTTAGAGTTTATGCCTATACTAATGTCAGTTTATTTGCATTCTAATATGCCTTTTTGAAGAAGAGCTGGTTACCGATCTGCTGGAGACAAATTCAACTTTTTTTAATATGAAAATTTAAAAATTTTCTTCAATTTGTAAGCATATTTTCACTGAATATAGATTCCCTCCCCTCTTTTTTGACTTTTATTACTTTATTGATGTGACTCTGTTGTCTCTTGCCTTGCATTGTTCCTGATGAGCAGTTAGCCAACATTCTTAGCTGGCCCCCTGTTTTCTCTGGTTTCTTTTAAGATTTTTCTCTTTACCTTTTAAATGTGTAAACTAAAATCTTGAAAACGTAGGACAAGCTTTAAGGTCACCAGAAAATAACATATTTACTATTTTCTAATTTACATTAGAAGCTTCTTGGATAAGTTTGGGGGGAGGCATTGTCAGTTACTTTAAAAAGTATTAAAGCCAGAAATCATTTCTTTAAAACACCCAAATATAAATTTATATTCATCAGTCTTTTGCTATAGCCCTAGAGGGTTTTTCTTTGAGGATGTATCTGTTCCTCCTCATTTCTTTTGCGTGCCTCTGCCCTTGAGATACATCATCAGAGGTTTTTAGTTTTGATTTCCTTACAGTGGAGTGAAGAACTTAAACTTCCTAAGGAATCTGAGTGCAGAATATTTTTATATTTCTACCAATTTTCCCCTGACTACACAGAAGTTGAACAGACTTTTTTTTTTTTAGTAACTTGCCTTTGAATCTTTCTAAAGCATTCAACTTCGTTTTGATAGAAGCATCAACTGTCTTTTCTGTTTCCACCCATGTTTCATCTGTTATGGAATACTTGATTCATGTAATTACAGAAATAAGTACAATTCTAATAAACAGGTTTTGGGAATAAACACAGTTGACTCTTAGTAGGTGTGTAACTCAACAGCGAAAATGTGTGGATACATTGGAGGGTCACTTGCTGGCCACAGATGCTCAGTTTACAGGCAGCATTAGGGTGTTGCAGAGCTGATAAATAGAGATTGGTGAGAGAGCAGATATTTTTATTAAAAATGTATTTGTTTTGCATTGGTTTTTGCTGAGTCACCTTTGTTCAAAGCTAGGCATTCTGTCATTTTTCTCTACTTCTCTTTACATGATAATTTTTATTTTGAATCTTGTTATAAGTATTTTGAATCTTTTAATAAATATTCTGTCTTTTGTATTTTCTGAATTCTTAGATGTGGTTGATAATAAACTATGACATCAATTCAATTAATAGCTTCTGGGAAGATAATAGATGAAGGCTATATTAAAAGTACACATCAAATTTAAAGATGCAGTTCAGTTTTCTAGAAATAAAACTATGCACAAGGCACAGTAACTTACACTTAGTGACTTTTCTGTAAATGTTTGTAATGATAGTGATTTTTTTCCCCTTATTTTAGTGGGAAAAAAAATTACTTTTTTTCCCCCCATTTTTCAACCTCTCAGTCTCCTCACTTATGTCTCTTCCTCTCTTTGTTCTGTATATCTCTGCTAGTTGCATCTGTTCTTGTATATCTGCCCCTCTGAGACTGGTTCTTTCTTTCAGATCATACCAGGTTCTGAATGTTAGAAAGTTGTTACTACTATCAGCTGGAATGTAAAAACTGAAATGTCCGTGTGTCCCTGCAAAATGCCTGTGTGTTATTTTGGAAATATGTCAGTGTTGATAGGATTTTCTTACAATTCAGTGAAGTATATTTAACTGTGTTTAAACAGTATTGCCTTTAGAATCGGCAGAGTACTTTTTGCCATCTACCTACCAACTTTGCTGTACTTTGTAAATAGGACAAATTGATTTTTTATGTTAAAAAAATCAGTGAACTTTAGATTTGAATAGATTATGGCACTTGTAATGTGCTGCCACTTCCCATATTAAAAGATGGAAGTGGGCTTCCCTGGTGGCGCAGTGGTTGGGAGTCCGCCTGCCGGTGCGGGGGATGCGGGTTCGTGCCCCAGTTTGGGGGGATCCCACATGCCGCGGAGCGGCTGGGCCCGTGGGCCATCGCCGCTGAGCCTGCGCGTCCGGAGCCTGTGCTCCGCGGCGGGAGAGGCCGCGGCAGTGAGAGGCCCGCATACCGCAAAAAAAAAAAAAAAAAAAAAAAAAAAAAAAAAAAAAAAAAGATGGAAGCTTCCAGATTGAGTTAACATAAAAAAGCTGCTCTACTTTTTAAAGTAAGTGATAAAAATATTGGGAAAAACAAAGATATGTACCCGGTTGATGACAGAAGCAAGGAGTAGCACCTAATGCCAGACAGAATGGAATTCAGGGAGGTTCGGGAATGGTTCAGTGAGACAAGAATGTTAATCTATATCGATAAAACCTAATATCCATTAAGTGGATTTGACGACCATGAACCTTTTTGCACCAAGCATTTAGCGTTGAAATGTTTAAAGCAAAAGCTGTTAACTAAGGCTGTAAAGAATTTGAATAACACAGCATGATTTTATAGTTACAGATACGAGTACAAAGAATACATTTTCTATGCGGATGCCAATGGAATATTAATAGAATATGATGTAATAGGTTGTAGAGAAAACCTAACAAATTATAGAAATTTTGTAGATTAGATATTCTGAATTAAAATTGTAGAACCATAAAACTTTCGGGTTAAAGAGAAATCAAAATTGAGATTTTAGACTATTTAGAAGTATATGACAGTTCATATTAAGCCCTATGGGATACGGACAGTGTTTTATGCAGAGGCAAACATATATTTATTAGTTATTAAGAAAGACTAGAAATAAATGAACTGTTCAGTATTCAGTTCAAGAAGGCAGAAAAGGGCTTCCCTGGTGGCGCAGTGGTTGAGAGTCCGCCTGCCGATGCAGGGGATGTGGGTTCGTGCCCCGGTCCGGGAAGATCCCACATGCCGCAGAGCGGCTGGGCCTGTGAGCCATGGCCGCTGAGCCTGCGCGTCCGGAGCCTGTGCTCCGCAACGGGAGAGGCCACAACAGTGAGAGGCCTGCATACCGAAAAAAAAAAAAAAAAAAAAAAAGGCAGAAAAAGAATGAAATGGCTGAATGAAGTAAAGATTTTTAAAAGAAGGGGTAGGACAATAAAACCAACTAACTCTTTGAAAAAGCCAGTGGAATTGATCAAATTCTAGCAAGTCTGGTTAATGGAAAAAGAGAGAAAACATAAGAGGACAACGTTAATAATTTTACATAATAATATTCAGAGGATATTTAAAAGTGTACGATTGTTATGGGTAACTTGATTCTTATTAATCTGAAAAATATCCTAAATAATATAGTAACTAGTATTTATTAAAACTTAGAGCAGGCCAGGCACAGTTCTCAGTGCTTTGCATGCATTAACTCATAATCTTCCCAGCAGTTTTCATAAGTCTATAATATTGTTTTCCCCATTTTTCAGATGTGTTGGGTAAACTTACCCAGGGCACATAGCTGGGAAGTGGCCGAGGCAGCGGACGTAGGTGGGCCCAGGCAGTTGTGGATCCAGAGTGTAGCTCAAACCCCACTCACACAGTTTAAAGAAAAACAGCGTTCCCAAAATTGTCTTAATTAGGAAATGCTGGTTAGACTAAAAGCTGGAGAAGTCAAAGGTAATCAAAGACGTAACCAAAGAGGCACACAGCCCAGAAAGTTTTGTTGGTGAGGTCTGTCATACCTTGAAAAAGTTTCTAACTTTTATGTTATGTGAACTGCTGCAGAGCAGAAAAAGGATAACATAAACTTCTAAGCTCACCTTAAAGAAACCTACACTGTATTCTTACTAAATTAAATGATAGCAAACCAAATACAGCATTATAGAGAATAGGATCTCTCCCCCCTACACCCCAGGAATACAAGGGTGGTTTAACATTAGGAATTTATTAATGTAGTCTTCTGTGTTAACTGAGTCAGGGAAAAAATATTTCCAAAGATGAATAAAAAGTTATTTAACAAAATTCAGCATTTATTTTTTGGTTAAAAACTCTTAAACTAGAAATAGAAAGAAATTTTCTTAGTTTGAGAAAGACTATCATGAGAAACAGAAACACATCAGATTAAAAAACATATCATTGGATTCCTTTACATTAAGTTCAGGAATAAGACAAGTATGCCTACACTTGCCTCTGGTACTCATTTTTATTTTGAAAGTCTTAACCAGTATGATTAAAAAAGGCAAGAAATTAGGAATAAATCACTTAATATGCACAGGTGTTATGAGTGCCCACTTAGAAAATACAAAACTAAAAACTATATAAGCATTACAGTAGAATATCATTATTTGGATATCTGAATACAGGAAACATTCAAACTGAATTGTTCTGAAATTAGTTAAAATGATACTCTTTTATAAAAACATGCCAGAGTATAGGTGAAGCTGAAATGCTAGTCATGGAGAGATCCTGTGAGCCTCCTGCCAGCTGATGACAGCATGGTGGCCAAATCCACACAAAGAAATCAGTGTGGCATGGAGTGTACTGATGACCTCAGTAACGTGATGGTCTCCTCGGTTACAAACAAATTGTGATCTTTCTCTGCCTTTATGTATTTTCGTGGACAAGAACTATTTTAAAAACATTGAATTTCAACTATACAAATATATACCTACATACACGCATACATACTTGTGGTTTTTTAACATTTTCTTCTGTGCACTTCTTGCTCGTCTTTGTTTTAGTTTTAAGTCTACAATTAGCTTATTAAATGCTGTCCATAACTCCTTCTGCTAAGGTCTCCCTGGTCATCTCTTGGTTGAATGGAGTTCATTTTCTAGTAGATTCTTCAAAAAGGGCTCATAGATACAAATTCCCTGAGTTCTTATGTTTTTAAAATTGTTTTTTTATAACCTTGATACTTGAAGGACAGCTTGGCTAGAAGGGGAAAATCTTTGGTTCATACTTTCTTTTCTTGAGTTTCTTGAAAATGCTGCTCCATCGTTGCCTTGCCTTGTCTGTAGTTTTTGAGAAGTTTCGTGCTAGTCTGGTTATCTTTCCCCCTGGTGATCCTGAGGATTCTTAATCTAAACCTATCTAGTAGCTTTATGAAAATATGGCATCAAGTTGATTGTTGAGGGTTAGATTACAGTGGTGACAATGAGCTCTTTAAATAGGTAGGTTCAAGTCTTTACATCCAGAAATAGTTTTTTTTAAGTTATGAATATTAGTTCTGTTCCACTGTTTGTTTTTGTTCCTTGGGACTCCAATTATATAAATGTTATTCCTTCCTTGATTGTCTTCCAAGTCAATCACCATCTCTCTGACTCTTAACTTCTTTATGTCATTTTCATTTTTTTGGTTGTTTCCCTACTTTATTTTTAAATGTCCTTTATTATGTTTTTAGGCTGTTCTTTTTTTGGTTACTTATAAGTTAGTCTACATTTCTGATTCTTCCAACTTTTTCTCTTTCTCCCCTGAATTTAATCAAGTTGTTTCATTTCTTTGAGCTTTTGTCCATTTGTTCTTAGTTTTGAACTTTTGATTCAGAGTGTTCTCCAAAAACTCCAAATGGTTGTTTGAGGATATTTAATTCAGTTTGGAGTGTTGTATTTCAGTTTCCTTCTGTTCTGCCATTGGTTTTGGTGAGGATGAATTTTCATCAGCGGTACATTTGGATTATTCTCATTTTCTGTTTTAAATTTGTGGCAACCTTAAAGAAAAATTGGTGGAAACATGCTTCTGCATTTCTGTGGACAGAAATCTCCTATTTCTTAATCCACTTAATGGAATATTAAAAAATAGATTGTATCCAGAAGATGACAGAGTTGGGTCACGACTTAAAAGTATGTTATGATTTTGGAATTAAGAGATTGAAACTCTAGAATGGAATCAGATAAAGTGGCCAGTTGAAAGATAATCATACAACTATCAATATTTTTAAGTAACAAATATTATGCCCTTAAGTCACAAACAAAGAGGACAAAGATCAATAAATTTTCTATTTCAAAATGTGAAACTTCTCCCTGAAGAAAAAAGATACAGTAAATTTAAAAAACAAGCAACATACTGGAGAAAATTTGAAACACAATAGAGGTCTAATGTCTGGAATAAATTATTGTTAAAATTAACAAGGAAAACAGCCTCATAGAAAAATGGGCAAAAGGGAAAGAAGGTAATTCATAAATGAAGAAAATAAAAGTAGCCAGTAAACATTGGAAAATATCAGATCAGAAATAATGTCTGTCAATTAAGGATAAGAGATCATAATCACTCATCAGACTGGAAATTGCGAATAGCCTGTGTCAGCAAAAAATTAGAAACAATTTAAACGTTCATCAGTAGTGTAGCTAGATGAACTGTTGGAGAATCATACTATGGAATAGTATGATACTTACACAAGAAGTAGACAATGTGAATAGGCCTGTACCTATTAAAGAAACTGAATCAGTAATTAATAACCTAGAAGGCTTGGGTTTCACCATAGCTTTTTAGATAAAACACCAAAGTCATGATCCATGAAAGAAAGAGTTGATAAGCTGGATTTCATTAAAATTAAAATTTTCTGCTCTGTGAAAGATGTGGTCAAGAAAATGAAAAGACAAGCCACAAGATGGTAGAAAAATACTTGGAAAAGACATATCTGATAAAGGACTGTTATCCAAAATACACAAAGAACTCTTAGAAGTCAACAATAAGAAAACAAGCACCCGATTTAAAAATGAGCCAAAGACTTTAACAGACACATCACCAGAGAACATACGCAGATGAAAAATAAGCCTTTGAAAAGATGCTCCATGGAAATAGAAATTAAAGCAACAATGAGATACCACTACACACCCATTAGAATGGCCAGAATCCAGAACGCTGGCAACAACTAGTGCCGGTGGGTGTGGAGCAGCAGGAGCCCCTGTTCCTTACCGATAGGGGCTCGGGGGGTGGCACCGCTGCTCTGGGGCTGGCTGGCTGGTTTCTTACAAAACGAAACCTACTCTTTCCGAATGATCCCGCAGTTTGGTATTTGCTTCTTGGCATTTACCCAGGTAAGTTGAAAACGTACGTCCACGCAGAAACCTGCACGCAGTTGTTTATAGCAGCTTTATTCAGAATTGCCAAAAGGAAAGTAACCAAGATGTCCTTCAGTTGGTGAATGGATAATTAAGCTGTGGTCCATCCGGATAATGGAGTATTGTTGAGCACTAAAAAGAAGGGTGCTGTCACACCCTGAAAAGGCACGGAGGAAACTTAAATGCATATTACTAAGTGAAGGAAGCCAACCTGAAAAGGCTACACACTGCATGATCCCAATTCTGTGACATTCTGGAAAAGGCAGAACTATGGAACTGGTGAAAAGGTCAGTGCTTGCCAGGGGTTGTGGGTGAGGGAGGAAGGAATAGGCAGAGCTCAGGCTTTTTAGAGCAGTGGATAAATGTTATTATACATCTCTGCAAACACATACAGTGCCCACAGGAGTGAGCCCTAATGTAAACTATGGACTTTGGGTGATTATGATGTGTCAGTGCAGGTTCGTCTGGTGGGGATGTTGATAATGGGGGTGGTAGAGGTATGTGGGGAATCTCTGCACCTTCCTCTCAATTTTGCTGTGAACCCAAAACTGCTCTAAAAATAAAGTATTTTTTTTTAGAAAGTGTATTGTGTAATTAAAGTTGATTTTACAGAAAACAGATAACTGAGGGGACAGTATCAAGAGCAACAGAAACTAAAATGCAAATGAAGCTCCAAAAGTATGTAAGGGATTTATATAGAAAATTGTAAAATTTAAAAGATCATAAGTGTTAATCTGATAGCTGGAAAAAAGATTTCACTTTCATGTAAGGAAGGATAATATTGCAGAGTTGCTTCTTTAAAAATTATTAATAAATTTAATATAATTTCAAAGTCCTGATAGGACTTTTGGAAAAAACTTTAAAAGTTTATTTTGAAAGAGTAAATGTACAAGAAGCAGCGAGAAATTTTTAAAAGAAATAAGAGTAATGAAAGAAGTTACCCTACCAAGTATCAAAATGCAGCAAAAAACTGATTTTAATTAAATGGTGGTAATGGTGCAAACAGACCGACCAGTGGACCAGATTATTCACAATCAGCATATGTTTGTTTTTGCCATATTTTGTGAATTCTAAGACACAGTTTTTCAGATTTTAACACCTTTACCAAACAGGATTCATTTTACAATTGATGTAAACTATATTGCATACCATTTGCTTTTTTTCTTTCTTTCTTTGTATAAGATACATGATGGAGTATCTTAAAATCCGTGACATCTTAGATTGAATCAAATTATATATACACACGTATACACAGACACACACACACATGTAAATGCATATTATAAAATCATGTACACACATATTCACACACATGGAATGAGACCCAACTCCAAAATCCCTCCAAGCTTTTCAGTAGAGTCTTATCTGCAACCATGATATTTGTCTTTCTTGATCACTCTCTGACTACTTTCACAATATACTGAAAATTGCATAGCAGAGTTATAAATACTGGAAAATATACAAGATTTCATGAAGTCTTTGAAAGTGGTGTTGGGAGAACCATTTAATTCATCAGTAAGCCACTGGCGAATAAGAATGTGTTTTTATTTTTCAAGCCAAGCACTGTATCTAGACATTTTTCACCATTTGTTATGAAATTCGGTCTTCATTTTAAATGTATGCACTTAAAGTGTTCTGTGTGTAATCCAGTTACCCCAGAAGAGGAAGATACCCTACATATTGTACAGGTAATGTTTTAAAAGAAAAAAGGGTATTATTCAAAAAACTGTAATGGAGTAATGACTCTCTTTGTTGGACAGAATAATGCGTGTTTGGATTTCTGCCTCACAGACATAAACTTCAGATTGATTAAATTTCTGATCATGAAAACATACAAAAATTCCAGAAGCAAATATGGGAAAATAGTTTTTGGAAAGCCCAAAGTCTTAAAGCAGGTTTTCTCAATGGGGGTGATATTGCCCTCAAGGGGGTGTAAATTGGTTCACAGGAGGTGAAAAAATCTTAGCTATTACAATGTTTGTGGCCCTCCAGAGGGCCACAGTATATACATCAGTGGATATGCAGTGTATCTGCGGTAGTAAGATTTCATGGGGAGGCAGGCAATTAGGGAGAAAAGTGTCTGAAAAGGTGCCTTAGTAGGAATGATAATGAAAAAACAGTTGAGAAGCACTGCCATAGAGGAAAAGTGGCAGAGTCTACTGTACACATATACTTTAAACGTCTTGAGTATGAAAGACGCCACAAACAAAATTTAAAGGCAAGTGACAGACTGGGAGAAAAGAGTTTACAACTCATGTAATAGAGGAGTGTAGCCTTCGTGTTTGGAGTTCTCACACATTGTTGACAGAGAAACAGCTCAGTACAGATACAGGAAGAGGACGTGGAGTTGGTGTTTGCTTTATTTACTGCAGCAGCTCCGTTTCCCAGTTAGTTGGGTGGTTATTAGATGTGAACGACCATCTGTATGTCAAAAGGAATTACACAAAACATCTTTGTGGGGCCCCTTCTGTTTTAAATGTTTCAAACTCTCGGAGGTGTCTCACCACAGAGTTGAAACATAACTGGGCACGGAAAAGTCCATTTTGTTTTTTTCTTTCTTACAGTATTCCTGTCTCTAATTTCCTAACTATATTACATAATTGACTTTACCAGTTTTCCTTTTTAAGAATATGGGAGTGCGTTGTATTTACAGCCAAACATAAATTCTTTTGTTCTAGCAAGATGACTTCGGTATTTTGTGTGTTTATTTAAAACATTACAGAAAGTCTCATGGTGAAATACTTAGGAATGTTTTATCAAATATAAACGTTGCTTTGTATTAATGGGTATGAAATATTAAATATCCTAAATATTTACATGCTAAACCTGCCAAACTAAATTCTATATATTAATGCTATTTTGTTATTTTAAAAGTTAATCAGAATTAAAAATGTATCTTATTGCAGAATTATGAATTGCAATTAAATACAAGCTATTTGATCTCTGTATATTTTTATTTTTGTTTATTTGTTTTCATTTGGTTTTTATTAGCAATCCAGTGGGGAGAAGATGGCCGCCCATTTCATTTTCTCTTTTATACTGGCAAACAGTCATATTATTCATTAATGCATGTAAGTATATTACATTTATGGTAAATAATATGAACTGTAAGCTAAGTAACTAATGATAGCAGAGATTTCCCTCAGCTTCAGAATTTACCTAGTGTGTTTCATAATGGACAAAAAATAAGACTTCCAGAGACAAGACAGTATGTTGAAAGGCTTTATATTTTATTAATTCATTTTTGCTAAAGGTAAGCATTAGAGAATTTATGTCAGAATGGTTTGTCCTTAAAATGCTTTTACTTCCAAACTGAGATCATATTGGGAGATAGATGCTCAGCTCAGTATCAATGCGTGGGTGTGTGTCAAGGCGGGACCTGAATCAGGAAAGGGGCTGTCGGGGTGATGGGGCGATCACCTTGGGGGAGAGGCAAGTCCTTCTCTCTACCCTTTAGTTACTCCTATACGATTTTTGCTTTTCATAGGTCGTGTAGTGTATGAGTGTAGAATTTGGGCTCAAAAGGCCTAGAAAGTGATTTTATTACTTGTTGCCTTCCAGCTGAGTTCGCGTGTACTGGGAACAGGTTTTATTTTCTTTCAGAGCCGTAAGTTGGTTGATGGTGCGCGTGCACTGGGGAGCTCCCTACAGTTACCATGACAAGAGGCTGGGTGCTGATGCCCAGTTTTAAACAACAGAACCCACTTTATTTTTAGGACACGGTGTCGTTTTATTTTATTCATATATGAGTTTTACAAGTTACAGAACTTGTCCCTGGGCCTTCCCATCCCCAGTCAGCTCTCGGGTGGCTTGGCTCGCGTGCACACGTGTGCTCTGTCGAGCCGGCTGGTGTGTATTTGTGCTCCGCAAACCCAAAGGACAAAATCCCCACTTGTCAGGTACATTTATTTCTCGGGGAAAAAAAGAAAACCTTCTTTTCACTTTTTGTTGACCTTGGGCAAATGAGCTTCTTGCCCTGGCAGAAATGAAATGAATGATGGATGCAGAGAGTGTCTTTGCTGAGTAATGGAGCTGGGCTTCTGCTCTCCGCCCAGGCTCTGCGTACAGCCCGAGGCTGCCCAGGGACCCCTGCTGCTCATTTAAATAGGTATGTCAAATCTGCCTCACGACGCCGCTGGTTTGATCTGTGGTAATATTTGTGAAGGTTCCATATGGACTCGAGCCCCCTGCAGTGCTGAGAAATAATGTACAACGCTTCATGGTGCAGACGCAAATTTCCCCTGAAAAGGGATGCAGCGCTGCGTTTTAGCTGTCGGAGGGGATGATGGAGCTGGCACGCTAGGCCTGTCAACTTGTTACACGGATGGGCTGCACGCAGCGAAGCTGTGGAAAATCTGTGCCTTTTAACTTTTCTACTTAATCACGGTTGTAGCATTGCCTTTAGACTGTATGCTGCATTAATTCTCTCCCTGCCTTCTGCCTTTCATCCCAAGTTTCACGGAAAAAAGGAAAGCATGCGGGTCTGGTAGAGGAGCCTTATCAAACAGCTGTCATCTGACAAGCCATTTGCATTTGTTTTGGCTGAAACTGAGCAACCCAAGGGCAAGATATTTTGTTGCATTCCATCATAATGAAGAAATTACACATTGTATAAGAGGCCTAACTTTATTTATGAGTTTTAAAAGGGATTGCTCAAGAAATTGGTCAGTTTCTCAGTGGATAAAATACTACCCCACTCTCGACTAGAATGTCAAATTACATCCAGTTTATAAAGTCTTCCTTTTGCGTCATATAGTTGCTTTGCATATAGGAGAGTTCTTTGGGCTTCTGTGTGTTAGTTAAATTCAGTAATTTAGGTCTGTCCATTTGTTGCGTAGTTTGACCCCCAAACACTGTGGGTTTGGTATTTGTTTTATTGTTCATCAGAACAGTTTATACATGTAAATTACAGATATTTTGGTTTAACTTGAGCGTGTTAATTCAGGTAATTAATAAACCCTTGTATTTTCAAAAATGCATCTTACGGAACTTTAAAGTAATTACATGTATGGAAAAAGGATAAATGTTTTCCTAACTATATACCAATCACTTGAGCCTCACGTACGGCAGATGTTATTACTCACAGCTGTGGTCATTGCCTGGCTGATGCAGGTCCGCGTCATGCTAGGTGCTGTTTGTTACTCTGAAACAGTATGTGACAAATATTCACTGTTCAGCTCACAGGAGTGGTTTCGCAGTGAATCAGGGATCGCACATAAAATAAGACGGTAAAACCTGAAACTGCTGCACATGTTGGCTCCCTCCTTTGTCTGCCCTCTCGGTGCGCGGAGGGGTCCGTTCCATTCTGTGGGAGGGTGATCCCCCCGCCACCATCCCACCGTAGCGAGGGAGCCAGCCCCGCAAAGACTGTGGTAGGTGGGCGGGAAGTGAATCATTATTGCTACCGTTTCGTTTTGTTGATGCAGTTTCTTCCCATGTGACAGGGTGAAAGACACTAAGGCAAACTCTGTTTTCCATGTCCTGGACCGGCTGTGATTGTGTGAGCTGTGGCCCTCACGGCCATGTTTTTTGTCAGAAAAGCACAGCTCTAAGCATGTTTGCAGTTCTGCCGGGAGGTCTTTGTGATGTCCCTTAACCTTTTTTATCTTCGGTAATAACATCAAAGCTGCTTTTAGTATTTGGTCACTGCTTGCATGTTAAAGTTGTATATTACATTAGAGCAGCGAATAAAAGATGGGCCTGATGCAGCTTCCAGTTAAGGGTAATGTGTAATGCTTAAGTGAACACTGTTTCCAGTTAACCCGTAGTTAGTCCATGCAGTTGTTTTTGTGGAGAAGTAGGAGGATTTTGAGGGAAGAGGCGGATGAGAAGAAAGAAGCGGCTCATTGTTCCCGCCCAGAAGTGAAGCTGTTGGGAAAGCACAAGGTGAAGGGAAACTTGCCGATCCACGGGCGCTGGGGTCACAGACTTTGTGAGTGTGTTACCTTCTAAGGGCTCATCATCAGGTTGGCTGGAATTCCCACCTTCCTGTGGCCACAACCATACACCTGTCTTCAGGTTCCTGGGAAGGTCCATAAAAACCATTTATTTTACAAAATAGCGAATAGGGTGTACATACGTAATGAATGAAGTATGAAACAGTACTAATAAGTAAATTCTTAAACAGTGAAAGGTAGTTTAAGAAGAAATAAGGGCTGTACGGAGTTTCTCAAAGGATCGTTGAGGACTGAGGGGGCTCCAGGCTGGATGGCCCTGCTCATCCATCTCTTTTACCCCAAATGGATGACTTTCCATCTCCTTAATGGCCACATAGCCAGTGGAACCTGTGTACTTCTCAGACGTGAGTTAGAGTTTCAGCGTAGCGTTTTGGGAGCAGAAAGAAGAAGGAGAGAGTAAAAGGAGTTTCCAGAAACAACTGAACCGAAATGTAAAGGAGAGGGAAGACTTTTTAGAGGATGTGTGCGTCTGAAGTGGAGCAGGTGCTGCACCAGAGAATAGCTGAGCAGCGTGTCCGGGGGTGGGGGAGGAAGCCTGCCTGCGCAGCTAAGGATAGGGCGATGGCTGTGCCCTTGGGTCCCAGCTGCCCCAGGCACCCCTGCCCGCCACAGCTGGAGCTGCCCAGTCGACCGGGCGGGGCGGGCAGGCAAAGGGACTGCATTCATGAACGGGGCAATCACAACCTGGGCAGTTGTGCAGGTCCTTTAATCCTAAGACAAATGTTAATTCCCGTTCACTCCTATCAACACCTAGGTTTCTGAATATCTTGAAACTCACTAAAAGTGAGTTGAAAATTATTTTAAACTCATTGTGGGAGGTGATTATTTGACTCTGAAGTGGGAATCCTTTTGTAAAATATGATTCGTTAAGACAGGGCATGGCTGTAATATAGCCTTTCCCAAAGTGCTTTCTGAGGAACCCTGGTTATGAAAGCATCAAGAAAGGGTCTCTGAAATTAAGCTCGTTTGGGAATGCTGCATATTGTATACAGCACTAGGAAACTAATAAGGAGACACTTAGCGTGATAAAAACTCCCTGACGCCCTTCAGTAGAGAAACACTGCTGCTCAAATATGTTGGATCACGGAACTGTTTCTACCCAAAACATCTTTTAACATCCCGTGAAACCAGAGCTTGGGAAAAGCTGTATAAAACATTGGAAACACTGTGAGTTGTCAGAAACATTAAGCATCTATTGACATTTTACGTCAGCTCACCTACCCCAGCATTTAAGATAAGGATCTGCATGTCTAAAAACTATACTGGGAATTTAGCATCTTATAGAAAGCTCGTTTATATTTTAGGACTAGTTTTACAGTAAACATTGGAGTATTTTCAGAGTGTTTCTATAAATTGAAGGAATTATATGGCCTTGGATGAAAGTTTTACCCTGAAAAGTATAAAATTAAGGAATAAGTAGATCATTATGCACTTAAACTACTCTGCTGAATTGGGGGAAAAAGTTTAAAATATTAAAAAGTACGAAGTCATTCTAATCCTAATAATGTGTGTATAAACAGGATTCATTTGCCTGGCTTATTTAGAAATCCTCCAGTTTATTTTAAGCGACTTAAACCTTCTGTGTTCACACAGTAGCCCAGGGAGGGGTCTGAGGCCTCAGTATATGGAGGTTCCAGAGTCAACAAGCAGAAGTTCCGGAGGCTCAGTATCACAGTTCTGTGCATCCTCCTTGCCACTGGGGGGTGAATATTGAAAACTTGAAGCAGTGCTGTTGAAAAATGGAATTAAAGTAGTGACCCTTCTCACAGTGAGGTACCAAATAACTACTTTATGACTGTGTAAAGTGCTTCTTTCTAGAAAGCTACAGACCAGTGCTGACATGTGTCTGTGTGCTGTTTTAAGTTCTTTCTTGACAGCAGGAGTTAATTCAGTAACTAATTCAGCAACAAACTGCTGTTCTAGAAGTATCTTTAATATACATTTTCTCACATTGATATATGAATAATTACCATTGTGTATCTTGTATGTTCCAGGTGTAACAATTGGGAAAATTAATTTTTAAAAACTGATTCAACTTATTGCCTCTGTTGATTTTAATCAGATTACTTCTTTTATAATGGTAAAATTGTTTTTATAATATATGGTAGAGCTTTCAGTGGTAAAAATATATGGTATCTGAGTCACAAGCACTTCTATGTAATTACTCCCAGGTGCGTACTTTCCCAGAGTACTTGTCTAACATGACCTATATGTGAGATTATTTCCTTTTTTTATGTCGGGTAGCATTACACGAAGTATACGCTGTATAGCATAATGTATTTACAAAGTGATAGCTAGGATCTACCATAGAGGTGTGTCACTTGGAGCTTCAGATAAATTGCATGATAAAAGCCATGATAAATGAATTATATGCATATTTACTCCAGTTGGTTTTGTATATGCCAGTAGCCAAAACATTGAGAAGATTGTTATTTAGGAAATTTATTTTCTGTGATTTTTTTTTCCAACAAACACATATTTTAAGTCGCTTACTTTTCTGTATTGAACTAGTATCTAAGATGATAATTACTGTTAGTTATTATATATTTTGTATATCAAAATACAGTTGACTTTTTCTATACCACCCTCCTAAGAAATGTTGTTTGTTTACCCTTCCTAAAATTGGAATTTCAACATGGTTAATACAACCAAAACAGAATTTGGTAGACTAAAGATGACATTGCTCATGCTCTTGGAAGAGTTTAGTTGAAGCATTTCTTTTCTGTACCCTGAGCATCTGGTATTTCCAAATTAGGCACCTTCTAAATTCGATTCATACATTATGGAAATCTGATGACATGAGGGGTAGATAGACTTGCTTTGATTTTATGAAATATTAATCATAGCTGTGATGAATGATTCAGCATTTCACATCTGGGTTATTCCTGTCATATTTGAAAATTATACTGTTAAATACAGTATATAAACTTAGTGTAGGTGGGGTCATGCTAATTCTCTAGGGTCCCTTAAAAATTAAGTGGAAATTTAACAATATACCAGAAGCTAGCACTGATAATCTGTGATGTTGACAGTTCCTGGCATATTTTATACCCTCAAGGATTTTTTGATGTAAATTAGTGCACCTCTCTTCAGGGAGTTGAAGCTATAGAATGTACTTTCCAGAGGACTGTTGTCTCTGACTAACCAAGATAGAACCTTTAGAATCTCAGGAGTGGTTTTATTATCTAGAAAAGAAAGAAAAATAGAAATGATGCACCAGTAAAACTTTTTCGACTGTTTGACTCCTGAATGCCATACCCCTCACCGCTGTATCATTTCTTGACCACTACTGTAGGCCAGGCAGTATGCCAAGTACTTTACATATATTTTCCTATTTAAAGAAGTGTATGAGGGGGCTTAAAGAGCATGATATAACTTGATGAATTACAGCCATCAAAGCATGTGCCGTAAATGAATAGAACTTACATGTTCTAAATTTGACGTGCACTCTTCATGGTGATTTCTCATATTCCACATTTTTTCTGGTGATTTTACTTACACTATTTATACATTATTATGGAGCTAAATATAACACTGGAAGGTAGTAGCAGAGTGCAAGAAAGTTTTAGGAAAAATATGGACTTAAAAATTGCTCAGAATCACTGGAAAATGATGACACATTTAGCACCCCAAATTTTGACTTGAAACTTGACCTATGAAGCAGATCGGTTATTTTTGTTTTAGTTGCCTTGGTTATTCCAGAAAATTAAATAGACCCTTATAACCAGGTAGGGTGTCTTACTACCGTTGTTGGTATTCTCTTGAATTCATATTTTTAAGATAGATTTGAAAGATACATCTCTGACTCAGGACTCTCAGAATCTCAGGGCTCTGGAGCAGCCCAGCGTGGAGACGTGGAGACTGATGCCATCCTGCTCCCACAGACCCCCAGCTGGAGCAGGCTTCCGGGGGCGGGGGCAGGGCGCACGGTGCAGGTGCACAGCGAGATGCTGTTTGCACACGTCTGTCCCCTTCGTACAAGGCGGGGAGGATTCATTTTGTGGAGGTTTTTATTTTCCCTGTATTTTACCTGTTCAGAGCACTTCAGAATTGCTTTCTAGAAATAGGTACATAGAGATTTTTCTGATACACTATTCAGTTGGGCTTACAACTCACTATCTTAGCCTTTAAATATGAATTTCAGGTACCCGAACTACAGTCAAATGCGGCTTACCAATTGTCGGGAGACAAATTGTATGGTTTTCAGTTGCATAGCAGGGACACGTTCTGTATGTGGATGGCTTCTATTCTTGCTTTCTTTAGAGTGGACAGTTTGTTTTGAATTGTGAGGTACATTTTTCTGCTGCTACAGGTGACGGATTTATACTTTGAGTATAGTTGTAGAGATAGTTAATCTGTACCCTAAAATTGAATTAAGCTCATTTGTCCCCAGAGTTCCAGTGTTTAGATCCAAACTTCAGGGTGCGTTACTTGGGGGCATCATTCAAACAGATCACTGGGCCCCCCTTCCAACAGGTTCCTCTTGGGAAAGTCTGGGTTGGGGCCTGAGAATTTACATTTCTAACCTAGTGCTTGGCCTAGATGCTGCTGCTGTCTGCTTCTGCTGGGAACTTAGCTTTAGAATCACTCAACTATTGATAGTGATAGTTTCACTCTGTCGGAGATGCTCGGCCCAGTGTTACTGTTTCTAAGTGCTGCTGCTTTTCTTATTCTTTTCTAAGGTATCAATCCTACTACCCTTACTGAAAACAAACAAAACAAAACAAAACACACTCTTACGAGTCTCCCTACTACAGGAAATGAACTTGCCCTTTTCTCACCAAGAAGTCCTGGCCCATGGAGCATAATCTCGGCTTTTCTCATCTATGTTTATGAAACTCAGAGGCTCAGTCTTTACATCCTTTTTCCTCCCTCCCTCCCTCCCTCCCTTCCTTCCTTCCTACATTCTTTTTCCCCTTGAGAGAAATGGATTCCTGAAAAGAGGTTGCAGAATGAAGATAATAAAATGCAAGCATTGGTAAATACAAAGGGAGTAACAGAGGGGCACGTGTATTCTTAGAGCAGACTCTGTCAGCAACATTTGATATAATATGACGCTCTAATCAGCACCCACAAGAGGTTGTCCCCAGAACTGGAAATTATGAAGACTTTTAAATATGGATAGACATCTCTATGAGCAGCAAGTTGTGTCTTCTGAGATTAGCTGATGGTATTGGACGGTGTCATGATGAAGCAAGAAAAAATGTTTATATCATCTCTAGCTCATCCTTTGAAAACATCTGTTCCTTAGGTATTAGTATGGTAGGTTATGTGTACATTATAAATGAATACACATAGATTGGATTTGAGTCCTCAAGTTTGCTCAGTCAAAAAAATTGGGAGACAGTTGCATTATTCTGCTTATTGTAAACTCATTTCCTGGAAATCGTATTTCATTGATAACCTTTATTGCCAGATTAGTGCTTACAAAATGGTAAATTTTCTCCTACTTGCATTATGATTTAACAGGTGACATACATTCACAGACTTTGTTAGAAAGTAAACTAATAGATATCAAATAATGAAAAATAAATATTAATAGAAAACTTTTTAAGATACAAACTACATGGTAAAGAGAAATCTTATATAAATGTTAAAATTTTTTACTGGTAACTGTAAGTTTAAATGCATATTGCTGTATAAATTATGGTTTTTTTTAAGGAAAAGTTTTGGTTCTCTGTGGAACTCTTAAGGAAAATAAATAGCTTGTATCTTTTTTTCGTTTTTACGAACCTCACTGAGTTGTAAACCTTCTATAGAGTTTTTTAAAAATCATTTGAAGTTAAGTGTGTTACTATGTATGATACTAAATTCTCATTGAAATTACTCCACCATTCTTTAGTTTGAATGAGAAATAGCGTTGTTAAAGAGCATTTTCAGTAATCCTTGCTGTGCAGCTGTGACTTGAGGAGGGCGCTTCTGAGATGAGGTGCTCATGGGAGACATAAAGGGAGGTAATGGTTCGCGTCGCTCTTGGTTTAGTGTATGTGTGTGTTATTTGCCACAGGAAGCATACGGAAAGCTACTAGATGTAGAAAACCGTCAAGACCAGCTGCGAGCCAAAGGTCTGTTTTCAGAAAAAACTAAAGCCAAGTAAGTTCTTTTTTGCATTAAAATATATGAGAAAATTAACTAAAAACATACCACTTATCATTGGTGTATTTTAGGCATACCTAAAGCCTAAAAATGTGTTCATTATTTCAGCATTAATCATTAAAATTCCAAATAATAGGTGATTTTTTTTTTGTTTGGGAGGATGTAAGTATTAAGGTTATTATTTTTATATTACTTCATTCTAGATTTGTATGTTAAGTGGCACTTACTGTATTTGAATATTATTTCTTTAGAATTTTTGTGTATGTAACTGTGCATTTATATGCCCGTAGATATACATATATGTGTGTGTGTGTGTGTGTATTTTGTATTTGAAGGTTTGTGCTTCCATTTAGCAAACAATGATAGATTAGATCCATCGACCTGACCAACCAGTTTTAAATTTGGGGCTGTTTATTCACATATTTCTTCCTATGCAAAAGACACAAGTTTTTGAATATACCTAGTTTTAGTTGTAAATACTACCCGTAGCCTTTTATTTGGATTTCATTACTACTTTAGTCCATGGACAGATTAACTCTGTGTCTGTAACATACCCTTTAAAGTAAATTTTGAAAAGCAAGCACAGTTTTAATTTTTGAGAAATCTAGTTAGTGACTTGGATATCATCAGATGGGTTCCCCAATGCCATGTCTAACTCTGCGAATGGAACATTTGCTAGACTGGGTATCTTTTCTAAAGTAGATTGAGGAAATGAAATAATGTGTCTCAAAAATCATTTACTTGGATGAAATTTTACAGCTATATAATACAAAAATGGGTTTCCCAATCGAGAATCGCTACTACTTGTGGGATCTTTTGTGATATAACTCATTGTGTGGTTAATTTAAAAGAGAATATAATGTGATATTTTAACAGAGACCCGATTGGCAGCAGATGGCTGATTAAGGAGGAACTGGAAGAAATGCTAGTGGAAAAACTGTCAGATCAAGATGTGAGTAATTAATCTTTTTAATTTAAGGGGACCTGTGCCATAAGATTGTAGACATTTGCTGTATTTAGGATCCTAATAGTAATGTTCCTCGGAGGCAGGTGTTCATAAGACGGTTTTCCTTTTAAAACATGTGGAGCTGATTTCTGCCCTGGGAGGGTCAGGAAGGTGCCTGGTCCCCAGACCCTCCTCCACAAGTGCGCTTGCATCCTCTGCCCCTTGTTCAGGGGCGCATGGCAGGTGTCATTTTTCACCCCCTTCAGTAAAGTGGGTGCTAATTTTACAGGCTAATGATAAGTGTAAGGGGCTGTTACAGGTTAAGTAGAAGAGAAATGAAGCGCATGGTTACCTTCCTGACTTACCAAATGCAGTATCCACACGGCCAGTATGTTTCATCTAGGAATCGGCAAAACTGCCTGTATCAGAATCACCTGGAATGCTGGTTACAAAATGCAGTTCCCAAGGTTCAGACCTCACGCAGAATTTCCATGGGTGTCACCCAGGAATCCACAGTTTCAGCAGGCTCCCCCAGTGAATGTTAAAGCCTAGGAATGTGGTGACCCCTGCTTTAGGTCTTAGTCTGATTCTTTTTTTGCTCAATGTTCTAATATATGCCAGTATTATCACAGGAAATTTGATGTTTTAAATGTGTTGGTGTTCTAAATTTAGATTATTTCTGGAAGATTGGAGTATAGAAAAATTTCACAAATTGTTCCAAGAAAGGTTTTTTCCTTCCATGGCAGTGGGTAACATTGTTAGTACCTTGCTGCCGTGTAGATTTCAAGTCATATGCTTAAATTGCTCTTTTCCTCATTTAACATATTGAAGAAATTAATGTTTTGGAAAAGTTGCAATTTGCTTAACTAAGGTGTCGGGCATTTGGTGAGTTAAAGATCTGAAATTAATTTCTAATATCCTAACTGCCAAGTCAGTATCACTGCACGTGGATCCAACTGAAAAACCTCTCTTTGCTCCTTCATTGAATGAATCATTTCAGTGTTCCCTGTTTTCTGGCTGCTTTTATTTTTATAACACAGGTTTGTTTGTTTTCATTTTGAAAACATCCCTAGGGCTTTGTTATAGGTGTGCAGCTATGAACACAAAACAACCAAATATATAGGTATCTTTGTACCTTGGGCAGCTGGCTGTTGGAAGAAATCCTGAAGCTGATGGCTGGTGTCAAGATGAGGAAGGCAGGGTAGTCAGTGATGTCTTGAGCCATGATCCCAGTTCACAAGCAAGGCTGGGTCATACCTGTAGTTGCCTCCTTGTGTGTTCAAGGGTATTACAGCCGGTGCAGAGGAACTGAGAGCAGCTGAGGAAGGACAGGCCTGTGAATGAAGGTGATGGAGCTTTACCAGGCTGGGTACCGCAGGTGGCTAGCAGTTCACTCTTCCTCAGACAGTTGCCTTCTCCAGTATTGTAACATCACAGGAAGCAATAATTGAAGCGGCCCTTTTAATCTTACTTGTGAGATTTTTATACATTTCAAATTATTAATGGTAGATTTTCACTGTAAAGGCAGTGGTAACAAAGATGAGTATGATTTTTAGGGTTGGCAAAACATAAATAAGGTTATCAGAAACTGGGTTTCACACTCCATGCTAAGGATCTCAAGTATCAGTTGTTTCCTTCTGCATAAACACTTTAGAGTGATTACTCTGGCTTCTAATTTTAAGGGGTTAATACCAAGTTGTTTACTTTCTAATCACATGTTCAAGAACTATTAAAAAAAATGCACTGAGTAGCAAGGGTAATTTATTTCAAGAGCTTGCCCTTTAAGTCAAGTATCTCTTGAATTTTTAAATAGCTTGATTGTTCGGTTTTAAAGGAAATCATAAACATTAAAGTAACACAGCTTGAACAGCTAAAGATACATTTGCCAAATGTATTATGAAATGTAGTTTAAGAGGTACGTTTTCTCAAAATCAGACTCTTCCCATTTTACTGTACGAAACTTGCTGGAAATTATTTATGAAGCGCCTCTTGATACAGTTCTAATAAAAGAGTAGAAATTATACTTAAAGATCATCTAAGTATTTTTTTGAAAGTGAATTTAAATTTCACCTTCATGTAATCCTGATAGAGAGAAATGGATTTTTCTTTGAATGATAGATCTCTTTGTTCCTCGAAAGAAAAGATTGAGCACTAAAGGTACACAGGGGAAGTGCTGCATCTGCACGCTGTTTTAAAAGCAGCATGAAGTTGCGGAAGTGTCATCCTGTCAAAATTCATCAGGAAAAGCAACATTGGAAAGATCAAGTGTATAAAAATAGAAAAAATTTAGCAAATGCAATTACACTTGCATCTCCTAATGAATTTTTATTGTCTGCAGTACGCACAGTTCATTCGGCTGCTGGAAAGGTTATCGGCGTTGCCGTGTGACGCGGCTGAAGAAGAATTTGTGGGCAGGTTCCGCAGGAGTGTAACCATTCAATCGAAAAAACAGCTGATTGAGCCTTTGCAGTATGACGAGAAGGGTATGGCCTTCAGCACAGGCCAAGGTAATGCACCCATGGAGAGAGACCACCCCGTCCCGCTGAGGATTGGGAAATAGCCGGATGTTTATTTGCTCTTGCCCTTTGGTGTTCATTTTGTTTGTTTATTTTTGCTGCTGCTATGCTGGATTTCCGAATATTAAGGTTCTGTTGACGTTTTTAAAAACTGAACTTTATAATGTTGCAAGAAAAAAATGTGGACGCATACCTACATAGTCATATTAACACTTTGTATTTTCATATTTTCAACTGGTAGAAACAACAAAATATAGGTTTCTTATAAAGGTTTAGGTTTCTAAATAAAGGTTTCTTATATTAAATGAAAATTTTCGGTGAATCTGCACGTCAGATGCTAAAACTACAGAACGTTGAAACTTTAGGTCCTCGACTCACATCTTCCTTGTAGGTGTACAGAGACATTTGACATGATGTAACTTTAAAGAATTGAGTTATTAAATGATATATCTGCAACTTTAAAAAATTTTACATCATTTCATTTTCAGTTAATATTTTCAAAGAAGTGTGACCTTTCCTAAGGATTCCTTTTATTTCTACCAATTATACTTTATTATACTGTTCATATATTTTAAAAATTATACGATTAAGATATACTCTTATTAATTTAAAAAGAACACTATGTAAATTGATTTTTTAAATAATATAAATAAATATGAATTACTTTGTTGAAACTAAAATCATTGTAGTGTTTCTAAAATGGGATTAAGGAACAAAATCACCCCATAGTAAGCTTTATTACGTCAGTTATGGTGTAGTTTGCCTGTTCTATTTTTGTTTGACTTGTATTAATTATAGAACTTTCCTATATAGAGTGTTACATATTGTTATTCTGGGGGAAAAAATTTAACGTAGTTTTGCCTCTGTCAAAGCATTGGGCCTCAAGATGTTCAGTAATAGATGTCTTATATTTTTAAAGGTAACAGAAAGACTGCAAAGGCAAAAGTGACTGTTTATGACCACGGAAGTGGGAGGATAGAAGTAAATGGGGTCGACTACCTGCTCTACTTTCCGGTGACTCAGGACAGGTGAGGTCTTTGTTTTGGTTTTGTTTTTAAAGAAAATGTACTTTATAATATGTCACGATCAACTAAGGCTTATGATTTTCTGATTATATTTGTCTGCATGATGATTTCTTTTTACTAATAGAATATAACAAACTAGCTAGAGGGATTGGGTCACTATTTTTTATGTTGTTTTCCAGATCTTTAAAAAGCATCTCTAGAATTCCTCATTAATTGAGTCTTCCTCCCCTTTTCATCAGATCATACCGGAAGTTGAGTGTCTCGGGGTCTTGTGTTCTGAAATGCAGACTCTGCCACCTCTGCTTCCTGGGTTTGGGGATGGGCAGCCACAAAACAACGAAGACCAACCTTGTTTGGCACTTACCGTCGTAAATATTAGAAAAAGTTCGCTTTATCACTTTGGATGTTTTTCTATTCACAGAAAATTATATATATATATTTTGAGCAAGCAAAGAAATCTGACATTTATATATTAAAATAAGAGCTCATCAGGCTTTGCTTAGTTCCCATGGCTACATATGGCCGTTTTATTCTTTGAAATTTGTATCCCGTGGAGGAACAGACATTAATTATAAGTAGGTGTTACAGCCCAACTCCACTAAATATGCCCATCTGAGATATGTTCCTTAGTCACTGTATAAGGCCTCTTCTTGAGAGGGTTATGATTTTCCCAGTCGTTACTGTCATCATCCACAAGTCACAGCAGTTCTGCATGGTTAGTTCCTCTCTTCCTAATCTTCTCCTGGTTCCTGTAGTGGTGTTTAGGGTCAGAAGGGTTAAGGCTCTTATGATCCCAATGCTTATGTCAGGAAAGAGGACCATGCCAGTGTAGTGTAAGCTTCTGGACGGAATAAGTACTTCAGGAAATGTATGTTTATTTTATTTGTGTGTGTGTGTGTGTGTCAAGAAGTAGCCCGCTCTAACTCTGTTTAGTAGGAATTAAACTAATTCTGCCATCACCCTCTCAGGGAAGGCGATGGAGGAAGCTATTATTTGTCGCACCAAAAGCCAGAGAGACCCGTAACTTCAGCATTACGACTGCTGTAAGGAATGGCATTTGACCAATAACTGTCTGTTAATTTGTTTTCAGATATAACTCCTGATGATTTAATAGCAAGTCTCGATTTTGGCTTTATCTCACAATTAAGTTGCCCCCTTAGAACTTACTCTTCAGTCTGATTCAGCAGGCGTTTGCTAAGGGTTGTCTGTGTGCCCAGTCTTGTTCTTGGCATTGCGAAGATACAAGAGCTATGTGAGATACGGCTTCTGTTGTCAAGAAACTCCCTATCTGATTGGGAAGCCTGAGGCTAGTCTTGGCGGGATAGGCGCCCAAACCGCCTCACTGTCTTTCAGTAGTTGTCGGGATTCACGGCAGCCGTGCTACTCGGGGACTGGCCTTTCCTCCTGCACGAGTGGCTCACGAGCTTACAGATGAACAGGGAGGCGACCACTGACCAGTAGTAGGGAGACGGCCGAGCCAGGAGTGGGTGATCTTGATTCTAGGTCTGTTTCCAGCTGTGTGAACTCAGCCGAGATGTTTAAAGGTCACCTCCCTAAATGGTAGGAGGGAGTTGGACTTGATGATCTCTGAGGTGCTTGCCTGAAGGTCAGTTTGAACTCCTTGCTTTTCTTTCCAGGGTCCTTTCTTTAGGCTGTTTTTACACAGACGTAGCAAACAGGTCATTGGGAATGTCGACTGTGTTCCTTCCTCGAGCTGTCAGAAATTTTGTGTTCATTCATTCACTTGGCAGACGTTTACCACGATGCGCCTGGTGCTGTGTGGGGTACACAGAGCAATGCTTTCTGATTTGGAAAGGCCTTTGCTCTGTCACTCAGCCAGGGAAGCAGCTCTTAATTGATCACCTGTACAAAGGGAGTACATTCCTCACATGGCACTAACCGTGTGATAGAGGAGACAAGTTAGCATCTTAAGCAGTCACAGAAAAATAAGAGTACGTGATTTTATATATGTACCAGGTTATGGGCTGCACGATTGGTGCCGTCGGAGTGGCATTCAGAGAAGATTGAAAGGAGGAAATTTTTTTTTTCAAAATAACTTTGATTATATAACAAAGAGCAAAATAAAATTGATTCTTTAGCTCAGGATTTCATCTGAGATCACTGAGAGGAGAGACTTGTGAAGTATTTTCATGCCGTGTAACTGTTTTTGCATGTACTAGTGTGAGTCCAGATTAATTAAAACCAATAGGTGTGTAATGGTTTTCAACTGTACCCTTTGGGTGTTGCTGTCTCTCTTTATAGACTTAGTGTCGTGCTCAGTGTGCACCAGCTTCCTGACTGTGCAGACTTCTTCCTCAGGTCCTTTCTTGCCTTGACCACCCTGACTCAAGTGCTCTCATAGAGCCTGAATTTTTTCCCCAGATTTTAATCTCAGTTTTTTAATCTATATAAGCATTTGTTAGGGAATCTTAAAGTTTTAGGAATTAAAACAGATAAATGTTTAAGCTCCCAAACGAGTAGGTGAGCAGGGCTTCTCTTAGTAACATCATCACTCACGTCACTCACCTGCGCAGTCGTGTCAGGCAGCGTGGGCCTGTGATGTGCCAAAGACAGTTCCTTAGGTTCCATACTGACCTCGGTGTCCTTGCTGGAGATGGCGGGGTTAGATTATCAGCCTCTAAATTTTCTTTAGCTCTTATAATATAGCTATGATTTATAATGTCGTTGACTCTTGAACAATGTGGAGGTTGGGATTTTCCCAGCACAGTGGAAAATCTGAGTACAACCTTACCGATGGCTCTTTGTATCGAGTTTCCTCATCGAGGGGTCCGACCACTGTGGATGGTGTAGGTCTGTAGTATTTACCGTTGAAAAAAATCCACGTGTCAGCAGGCCTGCACAGCTCAAACCCATGTTGTTCAAAGGTCAACTGTAGTACTACTTTTGTAGCATCCCTGTTTTTTATTTGGTTACTTTGGAACATTTGTTCAAAGAAAACAATATTAGATTTAGGTCGTTTCATACCTGTTTCTATCGTAGGACTTGTTTCATTCCTGTTGGAACAGCATCCCTGTTGAAGCAGTATTGTTACAAATTCCAGTTAACTCTGCCCTTCCGGGCTCTTGTTGTGTCCATCCACACCAGCCTGGGCTTGTTCCGCTAGTGTGCAGTCCAAGGGGTAACATCCACCTCTCAGCGCCACTGTGTGACGCTAACCTTTACTCGGGGTTCCAGAAAGCTGCAGTGTCAGACCAAACAAGCAAACGCGATATTCAATATTCATCAGCTTTTCTAAGTAAAATTCATAAGAGCTATGAAGGCAAAAGCAGTCCCTTGTTTGTGAGTGAGAAGAAGGTCCAGGGCAGTCTGCCTGCTCCAGCCTCTGGTTCTGGCCCTGCCCGCACCGCATGGGTGCTCACTGGCTGTGGAGGGAAGCGGGCCTGACTGGTCTGTGGGGTGTCACCTGGCAGGACCCTGCAGCCGAGGGAACTGCAGGCAGAGTACGTGTCTCAGTGGGAAAATGTCGAGTGTGGTTTCAGTGACTCTAAAACTCAACGGCGTCAGGACGAGCACAAACCTCATACAGATACAGCATCGTACACTTTGCTTAGTGACCCCAACGGCGCTTGATAGTTGCTTGGGAAGACCTGTTAATATTGCATCTGATCATTGAGTCCGGAGAGGTGGATTCAGTGGGTTAAAGGAGTTCTCCCAGCTTTGACTTCGTTATGAGGTTATGGTCAAGCCTCACAAAATTCTCGGGAGACAAGCAGGGTCAGCACACAGCTGGGGTGTGCTGTTGTGCCCGAGCAGAAGAGGCCTGAACCTGCTCTCACAGCATCTGAGTGGCGGAGACGCTAGCGTTTCTGCGTCTGGTGTGGGTCTCACACACGCCCAGAATGTGAGCAGCCTGTAACGTTGTGTATCTTCGCAGTGAACCTAACTCCACCTCTCGTGCTGTGCCTTAGAGAACAGCTGATGTTCCCTTTCCACTTCCTCGACCGGCTTGGAGAACACGACGTGACCTGCACGGTGTCGGGGGGCGGGCGGGCGGCGCAGGCGGGGGCCATCCGCTTGGCGACGGCGAGAGCCTTGTGCAGCTTTGTCACCGAGGACGAGGTCGAGTGGATGCGCCAAGGTGCGAGTTCGGGTCGGGGGGCGGGGGGACGGGGGACCCTCGAGTCTGTATCCGACTCCGTTTTGTGTCGGGCACGTGAGCGGTGGCTTTTGTTTTATTACAGAAATTTGTAATCGTTATTCGATTTAATGATGGAACCCCTAAGGTGTTTCTCTCCAAAGTTATTGGAGATTCCTTTTCCACTGTGATATTAGTTCGAATTTTATTTCCCTTACTCACTCTGTGTGACCCTGTCACCTAGCAGTGAATTCCGGAGTCTCTGCACAGGGGGAGAAGGGTTCTACGATCAATATGTTCGTTAGGGCCCTGCGTCCACATTTCACAGTCAGTCGGGGCAGCTCTAGCTGAGGAGTGTCTTCCCACCATTTGTGAAGGAGGAAAGCACTGTGGGCACTGCCGACCGGCTGTGTGGCCTCAGCAAGGCCCCCGGCGCCTCTGGGTCCAGGAGCCCCTCTGGGCAAGTGACGTGGGCCCTGACCCTGCCTTCCCACTGCGCCGCTGGGGTTCTGATCCCACGCTGCAGATAGGGCCACCCGTAGCTTAGGCAAGTTAATTTTTTTAAACCTCTAAAAATCCATTTGCTTATAAACAGTTCACCATTTTGTAGGACTCATATCTAGTCATTAAAATCATTTGATAGGACCTCACTTAACAATTCTGCTAGTTTTGAGTTTCTGTGCATATTGAAAAGTAATAAAGCATCATTACTTATCATTTAAACTAGAATGTAGACAGTTCTTGTTTGCCTTCCGCACAAAACATTGTGTTATTCCACACCCCCTAAGTACAAGTAAATGCGAGAGCTATGGGTATATGACAAGCGTAAAATGTGAATTTTGCCTGTGCTGTGTGGCCATTGAAAGTACCTTAATAAAGTACAGAAGCCTCGCATACAGTGAAGAGAAGTGCTAGTGCTGGAAGGTGACAAAGACAGAAGCTCCGCTCTGTTTACGTATTTATAAACAGTTAAAGAGTTTTCTCGTCGCTGGTGTTCTTGTGGTAGTTACCAACACCCCACGTCTGGGCCACCACTGGGCACTCCCATCGGGGCCGTACGCTGAGAGGGACTCGTTTATTGCTCAGAAGCTGTCATTACTCCTGGTGGTGGGAGACCGGGAGCTTCCAGTCTAAACTGACTTTACTCTTCTGGAACCAACGCCTTGTGCTGAGAACACAACTCTAAAACCTTTTTTAGATTCTGAAACAAAGTACCAAGAAATATTATTATCACACAAATTAGAAAAATAAGTTTCTTTTCTCAGATATGTTTGATAAGTCATATGTTATGTGTCGGTATATTCACGGGCACTGTTACTGTATGGTGTCTGTATGCTTCCACACACTTCGCCACCCAGGAAGTTTTGCTTTTCTCCCTCTTAAAACTTTCACATCTGTAATAGTAAGTGTGCCGGGCAAGTTCCCTGGCAGTGAGTACCGACTGGCACATCAGAGCAGCTTTGTCTTAAGTTGAACAAGTTTAAAAACCAAAAGGGAGTCGTATCTCTCATAGGAGAAGAAAAGCAGACTCAAGCAATGTGCCTGGTGTTTGTCTCGGAAGGTGGGAAGATAGCTTAGGAGAGTGAAAGCGGACTGCTGCCCTGAGTTGTACATGAGGCTGGGAACTGCTTGTGGGCCTGGGCGCTCTTCCTCTGACGGCAGGAGCTGCCGGTTCAGGCGCTTCTCCTGCCTTCCTGCTCTTTCCGTGGTTCATAAAGGCGTCTCTTTTCATGCTGCAGCGGGACTGCTTACTGCCGATCCCCGTGTCAGAGAGCGGAAGAAGCCGGGCCAGGAGGGAGCCCGCAGGAAGTTCACCTGGAAGAAGCGCTGAGTGTCTGGGCAGGAAAGGAGGGGGCGCTGTGCACCTGGCACGCGGCGGACGCGCAGGAGGCAGGCGCCGGCTGGGTGAAGCAGCACCGTCACACGTTGGAGTTGGGAGCTGATTTATGCTAAATGCAATGTCGTAAAGGTTACCTTCTCAAAATCATTATTTAAAACTGTTTAGCTTTGTTCTGCTGCTTTACTTTTAAAACTTTTTCAGAAGAGAGCTTTAGAAGCATAACTCAGAATCTTGGCACATTCGACCTGAAAGGAGCATTCAGCAAAATCCAATCAAGAGACCGCCTTTTGCGGACGGAAAGGCCCAGCCCCACACATCTGACCCAGCAGAGCCGCACTGCTAACTTAATGACAGGACGGACTTGGACTCACTCGTTTTCCCAGAGAGCAGTTGTTACAACATATCTTTCAAAACTGAGGGATGAGAGTCCTTGTTGAGAAGAGTGAAGCCCATGGAGCGTCTTTGCCAGGAGCCCAGCTGAGCCTCTGCGGAGGACAACAGGCCAGTCCCCCCCTCCAAGCCCCCGGCAACCACCATTCCACTCTCTGTTTCTGAGTGTGACTTTTTTTTTTTTTTTTTTAAAGATTCTACGTATAAGTGATACCACGCCTGAGTTTGCCTTTCTCTTTCTGGCTTATTTCACTTAGCATAGTACCTTCCAAGCTGGGTACAGACTTGCGGTTACAGTATGAATTAGTTCTGAGGATCTGGCTTTAGTGTGTCTGTGAAACCTTGAAGCAGTTCCAGGGTTCTATACATGCGTCACTTTTCCTGGGCTGCGTAGTTCCATTGCTCTCACAAGATGCCCAGAGGGGTCCCTCCCTATGATACTGAGAACCACGGGCATGAGGAGGGTTTGGGGGGGGGGTTAAGGACAATAAGTCCACCCTTTGTGTGCAGCCCTAGATCCAGCAGGTGAAGCAGACACCATGGTGAGATCTTGGGCCTGACCTGGTGGGAGCAGGGGTCAAGGGTATTGGTCATAATCTTTGTCTGGCTAGGAGGAGGGTTACATGAGTGTCCACTTTACTGTACCTTTCAAATGTGATACGTGTGATTTTTATTATGAACCATTTTACGATAAAAGTGAATGAAAGACTACCGTGAGTTGGGATGTAGGAGCTCGAGAACGGTCTCCGGGGCTTATGTGTGACCTCGGGCAGCTGACGTCCTCACGGCTGGGTGGTCGCTTGTGAGGAGGGGAGCACAGCAGCCCCTGTCCCAGGGTTAGAGGGTTCAGTAAAATCCACAGGAGCCGCGGAGCCCAGAGCAGCTCCCCTGTCGGTGTGGGTTGTGATTTCCTCAAGAAACCCCTCCTTAACCGCTGTCATTTGCTTAAACCCAAGTGCACAGGATCTCAGTTGGACGAGGGAAGGAGTGGGGGTCATGGTGTAAGCAGGCAGTTTCCTTGAAAATGAATGACAGTTCACTACCTTGACTCCTCAGAAGAAACAGAAACACGATGCTGTACGTGGGGTAGCTGCGTGCTGTAGACCGAGTGTTTCCATTATCTGTTAAGACGTCCAGGCTACACTCGATTCAGCAGGCCCACTGACACAGATGCTCAGCCCTCACACACCACGGGAGGTGGCAGCCGCGAGGAGCTCTCAGTGTTTGTAAGGGAGGGCCAGCACCTCGTGTTTGCACGAGTGTTGATGTCAAGCGCCTCTACCAGGAAGCCTGTGACCCATTCCTCCAAATCAACAGTCAAGGGGCCATAAAAATCATCATCATCTCACAGAAATACTGCCACCTTCTTTGGTGACCAACTTTGTGGGCTACAGAAGATGTTCTTCTTATTGTAAGCCTTTGGTTAAGACACCATGAACTCATTACTGAAAACAAAGTAATCTTTGAGCACGAAGCTATAAAAACTGCTGAGCTTCAACACTGAGCAAAATATTGTCAGAATTTTTTCCTGTCATTTCTCGGAAAATATAAATTACTATAGAGGTGCAAAATGTGGGGGAATAAACAATTCAAGTCATATCAGTGTATTCCTTCAGCACAGGCCATTAGCTTTTTAAACTAAATAATAACATTTATAATACATATTTCAAAAAAGGAACCATACGGTAGAATTAGGTATTTCATTAGAATCAGAAGGTATTTAAAGGCCATGATTTTTGGAGTGAAGGCCTGCTTTAACCATGTGTTTCCAGACGTCTTGGGGCCTTGCTGCCTGGAGGGAGGGCCCCTCCCAGGGTTAGCGGGTCCCTGGCCACAGTAAACCACATGCCTGCCGCGTGCCTTTCAGGCAGTCACTTGCTGGCCTGTTGGCCTCCTCGTACCTGATCCTGATAAAACCTGGGTTTTACGCAGGGCCTCAGCCTTTCAGGCACTGTTCCTGCAGTAGCAGAATACGGGGTCCTAGTCTTGCTGTGTTGTGCTTTTTCTTACTCAATTTTTATTCATCAGACATTTATTTAACAAGTTATAAATACAAACCAGACAGGTTCCTTCTAGGAAATTTTCTTTAACGGATGGGAGGAGACCCCTTTAATAAAGTGGTAAATTCCTGTTACTTTTCATGAAATCACTGCTACTTTAGCTTTAACAAAAGTTAGGACCACTTTTGGATCTTCTATGAAAACTGTTCACGAGAACTCCAAATTTATTCCTTTTTCATTTTCCCAAGACTTGATTGTACTTCTCTTAAAAATGATTGAAACCTCCGCGGGGGAGCCAGCCTCACAGTGTGAGGTCCTTCTCTCCAAGTCGAGAATGCGAGATTCACACGAACTCTCCTGATGGCGTTCGAACCCTGTAGACTTCTCCGCCGAGGACACCGTCGTCCCTGTTCCCGCTCGGGGTCCCCCACTATTACACTGAATTTTGTATTGCCTTGAAGTGAGCGGAGGGTGGTAGAGGAGAGGCGTGTTTCACAGCGATTTGCAGATAAAGGAAAGGGAGCTGGACACTGCACATAGGTAGGTGGTTGTGTTTGGCTATGTGAGGACCTGTCGGTGGCAGGTGGCAAGAACCCCAGACTTGGGCTGTCTTTACACTGAAAAGGGGGACTTATTGGGAGGCTCTCAGGATTTCTGGGCTGGGCGGACATCCTGCAGGATGGGGGCCGTGTCCCAGGTCTCCCGGGCGCTCGGCTCCCAACCTGGCCTCTCACTTCTCGGGGTTCTTCCGACAGACTAGCGAGCTGGGGCCACTTCGGACCAAGGGCAGCTCCCACGGCAGCAGTGGTGGAGCGGGCGCAGGGGCAGTCCTAGCAGACAGCAGGTCCCGTCCCCGAAGGTGGGACTTGTGCCCCAGGGTCAGGCCTGGGTCGCTGCAGAGCTGTGCAGAGTGGTCGCCGCCGCAGCTGTCGGGGCCCCTCACCGCTAAGGAACGCTGGCCTCCACCCGCCTCCCCAGGCTCAGCCCTGCCTGCAGAGCCCCCCAGCCGCGCCGCCCCTCCGCTGCCTGGTGCTCGTGAGCGGCCCGGCCGCTGTCCCCAGCACCCTTTCCTCCCCTGCCGTCTGTTCCTCCCCAGCCCGAGCTCGTGGGCGGTGCGGGTCTGTGCGTGTTTCTCCCCGCAACAGAGGCAGCGGGAGGATTCTGCTGTCTGTGCCCAGCGCCCCCTCACGCCAGGCTTGGGAGTCAACATTCCCCCTGGGAGAAGGACGCCACTACCGACCCCTCGCTCAAACGTTCCGATAGCTCGGGAGGTGGGGCCTGCCTGCTCATCTGCCTTGCACGTCTGGATTCTTCCATCAGTCCATGGCGTCTTTACTGCTGGCTCCTCTGGTTCCCCCAGGAAGGGGGTTACAAAAAGTAGTCAACAGAGTTTTTGTCCTCAAAGCTTAGAATTTGCGTCTCTAATTAGAAAAACAACAAACACAGAGAAAACAATTAGAAGGCAATTAGGTCCTGCTGAGAAGTGTTGACTGAGCAGTAATGACACGGAGCTGAGGACGGGACCTCACCTGGCAGGTCGGCTGGGAGCTTCTGCGAGGCCTGGGGTGACACGTGCTCCGGAGACCACCGCCCTCCACCCACACCGAGCCTCCGCCCTCTGGTCTGAAAGGTGGGGGCAGGATCCCTGCTTTCCAGGGCTCCGCGGACCACTCAGAACTGGGGTGAGACACCTGGCAGTTTCCGAGACAGCAGGTCCTGGTGACTCTCCGTTGCCAGCGTCGACCAAAAACGTCAAAACTGCCTCGAGGAGGACGTGGGCCCTGCCCGGCGGGCAGCATTCAGAGATTGCGCCCCAGTTACTCTTGGTAGCCGCCCCCCTGCACAGCCCCCGGGGCCTTGTCTTCCTGAGGGAAGAAGTGACAGGAAGGCAGTGCCAGCTGCGTTACGGTCTGAGCTGCGCCGTGGGCATCCCTGCATCCCTGAGACGGGCTGGCCTCAGCCAGCCTGGCTGGAACTCCTGTGGACGTTCCCTCTTCCAAGGGCCCTCCTGGACCTGGCTTCTCTTCTCCCCAGCCGGCTGCCCACGGGTGGTGACAGGAGCGTCAGCCAGCTGCAGCCTGACACCCGGGTGCTGGAGGCTTTCTAGAAACATCTCTGCACACGAATACCGTTCAAGCTAGAGGGCCTGTCATACATCATCAGCACTGGTTCTCTTTCAAGATGATGCGAATGTAAACTATGTAAAAATTCTCATCCATGTTGGAGCAATGGAATTAGGTGAAAACAAAGGCTCCTCACCCTGGAAAGGCAGCGTATACAAGAGTGCCATCCTGTAACGCTGAGGGGTTCACGGAACCGCGGAAGTCCGTTCCTGGCCTGAGGGTCTCCACAGTGCCTCGTTGAGAATGCCCATTCAGTTCATGACAAGGATGGGACGAATTCAAAACTTTATGGTCATCTCAATTTTAGTGTCTGGGTTTCTTGTTCCTACCTTGAAATTACTTGTTTAAAGAGCATAGTGGGCTCGTTTTGGTCTTTATATATAGGCTTCCTAAACATAAGCTCCAGTATCCTCGTGTGGGATGGGATGGGCGTTTCTGACTGCCTGTGCGGCATCGCCCTCTGAGGTCTCCCTTGCCAACCACCCTCCTGCCCTCCCTGCCCCTCCTCTCCCTGTCCACCCCCTGCATTGGGATCTGCGGGGTCCATAGGGCAAGGGGCCAGCCCACCACCGTCATCTTGCCCTCATGTCCACATACTGCCTCAGAGACTCCCCGGCATGCGGGGAGAAATCACTTTGGATCTCAGAGGGTTTGCAGGGAGAATCTGGAGACCTACAATAAGCCACCCAAACTCCGAAGCGGATCTTTAAGTTACAAACTTAGCTGTCCCCACAGAGTGGAACCCACTCGTGGGTCACACAGATGAGAATTGAGATGTCCTGCTGGGCAGAGTGCATGACACAGGGCGGTTTGAGAGGTGACAGACAGGAGTGGCTCGGAGGGAATGGATGGGTATTTCTAAAACATCTAGTGTGGGGCTGTTACTACTCATTTCATTGTAGTACCAAGTCTTTCAGAATATTCTTCAATGATTTACTTAACTTCAGAGCTCAATAAATAGGGTAACAATAACTTGCTTGTGGTTTAGGAAATCTGTTTCCTTTAAATTAGAAAAATTAAAAAACTTGAACATTGAATAGTCTATACTTTTAATCTAATCAGGCGAGTGAATCCTAGCCTTAATGTTAAGGTGCTGCAGGCCACCAGAAAGGAATGCTGCCTGCCCGTACCCTGGTTTTAACCCAGTGAGGTAAACCCTCGGGGTTGGACCTCTAGCCCACGGAACTGTAAGGCAGTAAATTCGTGCTGTTTTCAGCCATCATGCTTGTGGTTGGTTACAGCAGCCATAGAAAAGTAATGCAGGGGACTTCCCTGGCGGCCCAGTGGTTAGGACTGCACTTCCAATGCAGGGGGCATGGATCCCTGGTTGGTTGGGGAACTAAGATCCCACGTGCCGTGTGGCACGGCCAAAAGAAAGAATAGGTGTGAGCATAGGTTATTGTCGGAGATGAGGCTGGCGCAGGAACTCAGAGGTCCCCGAGCGAGTCAGGAGGCAGGGCTTCTGGAAGAGATCTGTGCACTGAATCCCCGATGGAGCTCAGGGGACAGCCTTCCCTCAGGACGTTTCTGTAGCCAGTGCCTGAGGGAAGGCTCGTGTGGGCAATTTTACACCGTCTAATGGCTCTGCCAGCGAAGACTTGCTTATCTGGGGAAACATATTCCGGGATGTGCGAATTCTAAACCAAAAAGTGAAAGTTTATTTTCCCACACACGTCACTCTGTGCGCCTCTCTCCTGGACGGCTGGACTGGGCGTGGCTGCCTGGAGCCGGCTGGGTTTCAGGATGTGCCCTGCCTGGGGCCTTGGTAGCACTTCCAGCCTAGCTCCCGGGCGCAAAGCGGGCTGACGCCTTCCAGAGCGAAGGCGCGGTGTCCCTCGCAGAGCCCTGCGCTCTTCCTTTTACCCAACAGATGCTGATAGACGCAGCCTCACGGTGAGCTGAGGAGGTTTAGGGACCAGAAACAAAAGCTTGCGTGCTGGCTGGGGGGACGATAAGGTGTTACGTGGCTGGCCTTGCGCGTGGTGGAGGGTGCCCTGGAGCAGGGAAGGGGGGTTGGGACTGGCACAGCGGGGGGGGGGGGCAGCTGTTGCAGGGAGCCGTGAAGGCAGCAAGGAGTAAGCATCTTACACTTGGCACCGGAGGGCCCCCGGTCGAGGGGCTGGCCTAATGCCAAACCCCGGGAGCTGGCAGGTGTGGGCGGAGCAGAGGGAGGAGGATAGTGAGAGGAGAGGGCAGAGCCGGGCGGGGTGACGGGGAGGGCTGGAAGGCCATGGTTTCCCTGGCAGCAGACGGGAATCGCTGCACGTTCTGAGCGGAGGCTGGCGCGCCCTGTGTGTGCATCCGACCATCCTCGTGTTCAGGGGGCCTCGGGTGGAGCAGGGAATTCAGGCAGGAGGCAGTGCACCGAGTCAGGTGACGTAGCTGATGGCTGGGACCAGAGTGCAAGAAGCAGAGCTGGAGAGAGGACTCAGACCCTGGGTTTTGAAAGCTTAAGTCCAAGATCAAGTCCCTCGTGATGTATGTGAAGTGTGTGTCATCCCATCCCGTTACTTTGTCAAGGTGACCCGTAACTACCAGGTCAGTGAATAGTGTAACCCCTATGGCGGTCAGTTGAAGCGTAGTAACCCAATCCCGTGTGGAGGGAACATTTTGAAGGTTAATAATGAGGTGAGAGACAAGTGAATAAGAAAGAAGGGGATGTTTCATCAGTGTTCTAGATCGTGGTTCTCAGACGGGCATCAGAGTCGCCTGGAGGACTTAAGACACGTTCCGGGCCCGCCCCCGCCCCCCCCGAGTTTCGGCAGGAAGCCTAGAGCAGGCATCTCTAGCTGAGTTTGCATGTCCAGCTAGTTCCAGGCGATGCGGCTGCAGCCGGTCCGGGGATCCCACACAGGGAAACCCTGCTCCAGGTGTGAAGTGTCCTCCGGAAGGGGCAGCAGAGGGGAGCTTAGGCCTCTTTCCGTCCAGCTGTCACCAGCCAGAGGCTTCCCCAGGGAGGCCACGTGTGCGTGCTGGACAGTGGGAGACCACGGGCCCCAGGGGTCAGGGGCCGGACTCAGGGTCCCATTGGTGTGCAACCTCTGACACACACACCCCTTAACAGAGGTCCACAGAGGTTACCCTAATTGCTGGGTGAAAGGATTCCAAGTTTTTATTCATGCTAACATGATCAGATACGGACTAGCTCTTATTCCTGAATTGTGTTGAGACGTTGATTCATTTGAAGTGAAAAAAGCAGGTGGTAACTATTTCTCTTCTATCAAAGAATATTCATGTATTACATGCCTGTATTTGACTTATAAAATGTATTTGTGTCTAGATATCTTTATGCCCGTATTTGACTTATAAAATCTGTTTGTGTCCAGATATCTTTATGCAGTGAAATTATTGATTAGTTTTTACTTTCTTCTTTCATGTGTGGTTTGAACTTTTTAAAGCTCATTCATAACTTTTATAACAGGAAATAGTGAATTTCGCCTTGAAGTGTCCAGATTTCTAGCGACTAGTACCCTGGTTTAACCACCAGGTGGAGTAGTTTACAACCGAATAGGCTATCGGTGCAGACAAGGCGAAGGGGGTGAGATTCCCGCCCTCTTCCCTCGTTTCATCCAGGTGATTCCTGTACGCTGTAATGCCCCTTGGAAACATCAGGCGTACTAATTACATTTTTAAATCTGTCTATTGCAGATGAATCTCTAAATTCTGATTTATGTTTCACGTGCTTACATTTGAATTTATAATGATCTCACTTATTAAATTGATTCCCTTTTATTATATTAGTTTCAGGTGCACAACATAATGGTTTGGTATTTGTACACAGGCACACCTCCTTTTATTGTGCTTCCCAGATATTGCATTTTAATATATGTATACAAATTGAAGGTTTGTGGCAACCCTGCATGGAGCAAGGCTGTTGGTGCCCTTTTCCCAAAGCATTTGCTCTCTGTGTATTTCTGTCACATTTTAGTAATTGTCGCAATATTTCAAACTTTTTCATTATTACCATATTTGTTAGGGTGATCTGTGATCAGTGATCTTTGACGTTACTATATTGTAATTGTTTGGGGGGCCCACGAGTCACACCCATGTAAGATGGTGAACTTAATGGATAAATGTGTCTGTGTTCTGACTGTCCACCGACCAGCTGTTCCCCGTCTCTCTCCCTCTGCCCGGGCCTCCCTGCTCCCTGACACACAACAGTATTGAAATTCGGCCAATTAATACCCTACAGTGGCTTCTAGTGTTCAGGTGAGAGGAGGTTCATGCATCTCTCACTTTAAATCAAAAACTTGAAATGATGAAGCTTAATGGAGAAGGCATGTCAGAAGCCAAGGCAGGCTGAAAGCTAGGGTTCTTGTGCCAGACGGTTAGCCAAGTTGTGTATGCAGAGGAAAAGTCCTTGAAGGAAATTAAAAGTGCCGCCCCAGTGAACACGCACAGACGTAAGAAAGCAAACAGCGCTATTGCTGACGTGGAGAGAGTTGTAGTGTCTGGATAGAAAATCCTAACAGTCACAACAGTCCCTTAAGCCAAAGCCTACTCCAGAGCAAGGCCCTAACTCTTTAACTCTGTGAAGGCTGGGAGACGTGAAGAAGCTGCAGAAGAGAAGTTTGAAGCGAGCAGGTATTAGTTCATGAGGTTTAAGGAAGGAAGCCGCCTCCGTAACATAAAAGTACAAGGTGGGGACTTCCCTGGCGTCCAGTGATTACGACTCCACGCTTCCGGTTCAGGGGGCGCGGTTTGACTCCTGGTTGGGGAAATAAGATCCCACATGCCACGCAGCGAGGCCAAAAGATCTTAAAAAATAATAAAACATAAAAAGTGCCAGGTGAAGCAGCAAGTGCTGGTGTAGAAGCTGCAGCAAGTTACCCAGAAGATCCAGCTGAATAACTAATAAAGGTGGCTACAGTAAGCAACAGATGCTAAGTGTAGGTGAAACAGCCTTCTACTGGAAAAGGATGCCATCCAGGACTTGCATAGCTAAAGAAGAGAACTCAGTTCCTGAATTCAGAGCTTCGAAGGACAGGCTGACTGTCTTGTTAGGAGCTCTGCAGCTGGTGACCTTAAGTTGAAGCCAGTGCTCACTTACCATTCTGAACATCCTCGGGCCTTTAAGAATTATGCCTGTGCTCTGTAAGTGGAACATGACAACACATCTGTTTACAACATGCTTTACTGGATACTTTAAGCCCGCTGTTGAGAACTACTGCTCAGGAAAAAAAGGTTCCCTTCAAAATACTACTGCTCGCTGACAACGCACCTGGTCACCCCAGAGCTCTGATGGAGGTGGAAAATGAGATTAATGTTGTTTTTGTGCCTGCTAACACAGCATCCATTCTGCAGCCCGTGAAATTACTCAGGGAGGAATTTTAACTTTCGAGTCTTACCATTTAAGAAGTACATTTATAAGCCTGTAGATGCCACAGACAGGGATTCCTCTGATGCATCTGGCCAAGTCAACTGAAAACCTTCTGGAAAGGATTCATCATTCCAGACGCCATTAAGAACGTTCCTGATTCATGGGAAGAGGTCAAAATATCAACATTAGCAGGAGTTTGGAAGAAGTTGATTCCAACCCTCATGGATGACTTTGAGGGGTTTGAGACCTCAGTGAAGAAAGTAACTGCACATGTGGTGGAAACAGCAAGAGAACTAGAATTAGAAGTGGAGCCTGCAGATGTGACTGAATTGCTGCCATCTCATGAGAAAACTAACGGATGAGGGGTTGCTTCTTACGGATGAACAGAGAAAGTGGTTTCCTGAGTTGGAATCTACTCCTGATGAAGATGCTGTGAAGATTGTTGAAGTGACAACAAAGGATTTAGAATATTCCATAAACTTAGTTGATGAGGCAGCAGCAGGGTTTGAGAGGATTGACTCCAGTTTTGAAAGAAGTTCTACTGAGGGGAAGATGCTATCAAACAGCATTGAAGGCTGCAGAGAAATCGTTCAGGAAAGGAAGAGTCGTCAGTCGATGTGGCAGACTTACTGCTGCCACCCCCCAGCCCAGTCAGCAGCCATCAGCACCGAGGCCAGACCCTCCAGCAGCAAAACGATCAGGCTCGCTGAAGGCTCAGGTGATGGTTAGCGATTTTTAGCAATACAGTATTTTCTAATTAAGGCATGTGCATTTATTAGACATAATGCTACACTTAATAAAGTATAGCATAAACATCGCTTCTGTATGCGCTGGAAAACCAAAAATTTTGTGTGACTCGCTTTACTGCAATATTCGCTGCACTGCGGTGGTCTGGAACCGAACCCACAGTATCTCCGAGGTCTGCCTGTATATTGCAGAACTTACCATAGTAAGTCTGGTTCACATCTGTCACCATGCATAGTTACCAGGAAAATTATTCTTCTTGTGATGAGGATAACTTCCGTCCTCTTATGAAAGGTGGATTGCTGGAAAAGACCAGAAGCTGAGTCACAGGACTTGGCAGCAGTGTCTTGCAGGGAGGGAAGGAAGATTCCTGCAGACAGGAGGCCGGACACCCCTGCTTCCTCCTCCAGCCGCTGCCCCTGGGATAGACTGGCTCCCCTTTGACTGCGAGTTGCTATTTCAAAACATACATTTACATCAGTGTTTTGAGTATTAATAAACTCTCTAAATGCTAGTTTACAAAAAAAGGAAAAAAGTGGAGAGAATTTAACTCAAAATAGTGGAAGACCACTATTAAGAGACTGAGAAGCAAAACCAACGCGTTTGGGACGGGGCGTTCCATCCTGAGACTGAGGTGCCGGGGGTGGGAGTGGATGAGAGCGTGTGGGTGGCCCCCAGGGACCTGCCCGGTGGCGCAGGCACTGTGTGGGCCACGTGCTGGCTACGGACTTGGCCAGGACGGCCCTCTCTCCCCTTCCCCGCCTTCCCCACCCTGGCAGGACATGCAGGCTGAGTTTAGCCAGCACGTTCCTATCAACAGCATCCAGGTGCGCTGTGGCCTGCGGGGTGACCCAGGCTGCCACGGGACCAGGGGGACCACCCTGGTCGTAAACACTCACCCTCCACGCTGTGGAGTGCAAGGGTTCCAGTGGAATCGCTGTATCACGTGGAATTGCTGTATCACATAAACTCCATCTTCTTTTCTTTTTTTTTTTATAAATTTATTTATTTTTGGCTGCATTGGGTCTTCATTGCTGTGCCCGGGCTCTCTCTAGTTGCAGTGCACGGGCTTCTGATTGCGGGGGCTTCTCTTGTTGTGGAGCATGGGCTCTAGGTGCGCAGGCTTCAGTAGTTGTGGCACGCGGGCTCCGTAATTGTGTCTCGCGGGCTCTAGAGCACAGGCTCAGTAGTTGTGGCTCACGGGCTTAGTTGCTCCGCGGCATGTGGGATTGTCCTGGACCAGGGATCAAACCCGTGTCCCCTCCATTGGCAGGCGGATTCTCAACCACTGCGCCACCGGGGACGTCCCAACTCCATCTTCGTAGACCTCCATACCGTCAGAGGATGGAGGGGAAATATTCAGCTATGTTCTCTTTTCCATAGGCTGATAACTAAGAAGATTCAAGGCTGCTTTTCTGTTGTTCTAACTAGCGCTGTAGCGTTCAAAGTGAGTTTACCAAATGCAGAAGGAAAACAACCCACCCGTAATCTTACCATTATCCGCAACCAACAGCTAGTAGCATTTTTAGGAATTCTGTTATGTATATTTTCACGTGAAAGCATATTTTACATCATGGTAATTAGAACATACATACCATTTCAAAACTGATTTCCATTTACTATCATATAACCACTTTGAGCTTCATAATCATCATTTTAATGACCTCAGAATATTCCATCCAGCGAGCATATGTTTCCCAATTTACTTAACTAGTTTCCATACCGTTAGCCACGTGTGCTTTTAAAAAATAATACCGTAAATGATGTACGACCAGCATACTTGCTTTGTCTTTCATTTGTCCTTAGGGTCAATTCCCAGAACTAACTTTATCAAGTCAGTGGCACGAACTGACTTTATACCGGTAGCCAGTGACTCCGTAGAGCCTCTGCCATTTCCGGGGCGCGTGTGCCAGCCCCACGGCCAAGATCAGCACCGAGCATTTCCCTTTTCAAGAGCTCCAGCTTTTCCAGGGTCTCTGCCCAGTGGACGCCCAGCCGTTCCTACTGCCCCTGTCTGTTCTCAGGTGGCCCCCTCTGCTAGGGGTGAGTCTCGTCTGGTCACCCCGTCCTCCGGCCTCCCAGGCCTGGGATGTCTGCACAGTTCCTTTCCTCGGTGGGGATGTGCCTGCTGTCCCCAGGGCCCCTCAGCAGCCCCTGCCCTCTCCCCCTCATCCCGGCGCCTGTCCACACCTTTCCGTACCCCACATCCACTCCACTCCGCCAGGCCCAGCCCAGGGCGGTTCCACCACATTGACTGATCGGCTCTTGCCAAGGTCACCAGTAATGTTAACTGCAGAGGTCAGGGGCATCTTTCAGGTCCCTTTCATTTGGTCTCTGTGAGGCACTGGACCCCACCCCTCTGGAAACTTTCTCACCGCCTTGGATCCCACATCCTCCTACCCTTCTGACGCTTCTCTGTAAGTGTCCTCTCTATCCTCTTTGTTGACCCAGCTCCTAACCTTTGGCGTCCCCCGAATAGAACAGATGGCTCACGGGGCAACGCAATGGGGCCTCACCCCCTCTCTCTGTGCTGTCGTGTCGGTTCTAAAATTTACAAACCCAAGTGTGCCCCTTACCCGGCTTTGAGGCTCCCCAGTCCCTGGGTTTCAGTCTCTCCCTTTTATTCTAGACACACAACCCATGAACAAGCCCATCTGCTTCTAAGATTCTAACCCTCCGCACGCTAACAAGTGCCCGGTCTGTGCCCCCAACGAGGTCTTCCCTTTGAGTGTGTCTTTAATATAACTGCCTCTATCTGAATGCCCCATAACATCTCAGATTCAGCAGGTACCGAAGAGAATTATTGTCCATTGTCCCCGCCCTGCCCTCCCTTCAGGTTTACCCGTGTTCTCTTAGTGATGACACCTCTCTCCAGTATGCAGTCAAGTTCAAAAGCTGTCCACCACTTCAGCCCCTTTCCCCTTCCTCACATCCATGGTCACTCACTCACGGGGAGCTTGTCCGTCGCACCCCGAGACTCTCAAACCTCTCCCCTCTCGACCATCCTTCTCTGCTGCCTGAGTTCACAGCCCTTGTCAGCTCCTGCCTGGATAATTCCAAACGCCCCGCAAAGGGCCGCCATCCTGCAGCCCTCCCCTCCCCGCACATCCCGAGTGGTGCTGGGTTCGGTGTGAGCAGGCAGGCTTCCCGGGTTCAGTTACAGACTCTGTCTCTTGCTATCTGCATAACTTTGGACAGAGTTTCAACTTCTCTCCACTTGCCCACATGTACGGTGAGACAGAGCACCTTCCTCGCAGGAGTAGGTGTGAGGGTGGAATGAGGGTTACGTGAGTGAGTACACGTCCAGTACTTGGGACGGTACCTGGCGCATAGAAAGCACCCATTAAATGTCACCGCTGTCATCATCATCGTCGTCTCTGCACCACCAGGGAGACCTTTCCAAAGGAAAACTGTGGTCCAACCAGTAACCTACTGAGAACCCTTCCGTTCAGACAGATTGAGAACACCCACATTCATAGCAGCACTATTCTCAGTAGCTAGAAGGTGGTCACAACCCAAGTGTCCGTCGACAGATGAATGGATAGGCAAAATGTCATCCATACCTGCAATGGAGTTTAGCCTCTAAAAGGAAGGAAATTCTGACACGTGACACGACATACGTGCACCTGACAGATGGTATGCTCAGTGAAATAAGCCTGTCACAAAGAGACAAGTGCTCTGAGGCCCTGGAGTCATCAAATCCATAGGGACCAAAGTAGGTGTGGGAGGCCAGGGACCGGGGGAGGGGGAGTGAGTGTTTAATGGACGGAGTGTCAGGTTGGGAAGATGAGAAAGTTCTGGAGACGGGTGGTGGGGATGGTTGCACAGCAACGTGAATGTCCTCAGTGCCACTGAGCTGTGCATGTAAAAATGAGCAGAAGGATAGAATTGTATGTACCACAATCAAAATAAATCAGTAAAAGCCCTCAGTGTCTCCCCGTTGCCTGCAGAGTTGCAGCATCACAGTCGGTGCCGCACGCTCTTGAGGCTCCGTCTCAGCTCTTCTTCTCTGGCCTCGTCTCCTGCCTCTCCCTGAGCCGCAGCTACGTAGCACTGCGGCCGTCTCTTGGGCCAGGAGCTTGGACCACACTCAGCCTCTGCCGGGTGCTCCGGTGTCTTGATTCATGCCCACTTCCTGACCTTCTGGTCTTGCCAGTGGACTTTCACTTGGACAAATCACAACATAGACTTGTTAAATATTAGAAATTACTCTAGTTGAACCCTCTCATTGACAGATGGGGAAACAGGTCCCCAGTGTACCTGAGAGCGCACAGGTTGGTGTTGCAGCCAACATAAGGTTTCCCGCCTCCCAGCTCTGCGTTCCTGATATTACACTTTGGCAATCACAGTGTTCATGAAAAAGCAAGTCCTAAGCTGGGATTGAGGCTAGATGCTGCCATGCGGAGGCCACAGACAGGCCCTAAGAACCGGGGAGCTCCCAGGTCAATGCGGATCCCATTTGCACCTTATGGCCACACAGGACAAACTTTTTCATTAGTTCATTCAATCATTTGTATATCCATCTGTCCATCCATCCCTCCATCCATCCATCCAATCCTCCATCCATCACTCCATCCATTCCTCCATCCCTTCATCCATCCATCCATTCTTTATTATTATTATTATTAAATTTTTTAATAAATTTATTTTATTTACCTTTGGATGTGTTGGGTCTTTGTCACTGCATGCAGGCTTTCTCTAGTTGCGGCAAGTGGGGGCACTCTTCATTGCGGTGCGCGGGCTTCTCACTGCGGTGGCTTCTCTTGTTGCAGAGTACGGTCTCTAGGTGCACCGGCTCAGTAGTTGTGGCTCACGGGCTCAGTAGTTGTGGCACAAGGGCTTAGTTGCTCCGCGGCATGTGGGACCTTCCCGGACCAGGGCTTGAGCCCGTGTCCCCTGCATTGGCAGGCAGATTCTTAACCACTGCGCCACCAGGGAAGCCCCATCCATCCATTCTTTCTGGGAGGTGGCCTAGCTAAGGGTCCAGGTCTGAACTGCTTAGTCTGAGTCCTGTCTCTGCCACCTATTTGTGTGATATGAACAGGTTATTTGCCTCCCGGGGCCTCACGTTCCTTATCTGTAAAATGGGATAACCATACTACTTGCTTCATAAGGTGGTTATAAGGAATAAATTAATTAACGTGTAAATGCTTACAAAGGTGCCTGGCACATGGTAAGTTATGTGAGTCTTCGATTCAGCACTAAATTGAGGGAGAAGTATCTCTAATTCTGGAAGAAGTAATGCACAGGCTGGCCTTTGGAGACCCTTCTGCCACCACCGTTGGCATCATGAGCAGTAATGATGGTGTGCAAGTGCGGGGCAGAGAGGCCCAGGCTTCACGGGGTGGAGGAGCGTGGGGTCCCGGGAGGCGTTAGCTCATCTTTGTGCTCGTGTGTCCCTGAGCTTGAAATTAACTAAGACGAATGAATGTAAGATTTCAAACAATATTTTGATATTATGCAAATAAGATAACAAAGTTTGTTTAGAAACATTAGCATAAGTAAAATGTGAAGTTTATGAGCTTTTCTAATGAGAAAGGCAAGAAATAAAGCTGAGTGGTGATTTCTGATGATTCATCTGTATGATAAGAGGCATTAGGATGGTGTCAAGGAGGAAGCGTGAGGATCTTGGCACGTCTGGCAGAGCCTCTGCATTTAAACCGGAGGGATTTCTCTCTACTTCTGTGTCTCAAAAGTCATTTCAGGGGTTAGAAAGTCTTGGAATATTAATAATTTAAATTGAAAACTTCCCCTTTTAACATACAAGAACTCCTGATTATCCACTGATTTGCATCAACTACAAAACAGGAAAGAATTTCGTAAAAGGCATTTTAAGCTGCTCACTTTATTTTGTTAAATGGCTGGCGGGGGTGAGGCAGTGTTTTTGCAAGCACTGATGAATATGGCTAAGTTTTCTCTAACTTAAGATATATTTACTCCAGTTTGAGATCAAATAAAACTGCTACGAGCATCTGTGTACACGTTTTCGTGTGAACCTAAGTCTTCATTTCTCTAGACAGAGGTCCAAGCCTTCAGGTCACGTGGTCGTGGCCTGTCTGGTTTTATAAGAAACTGCTGAACCGTTTGCTGGGGTGGCTGAACCGTTTTACATCCCCTCCAGCCGTGTGTAAGTGGCCCAGCGTCTCTGCATCCTTGAGGGCATTTGGTGTTTCACCATTTTTTATTGTAGCCATTCTGACAGGTATGTAGTGTTATTTCAGTGTGGATTTAATTTGCGTTTCTCTGATAGCAAACGACAGTGACCCTCTTTCCATGTGCTTATTTGCCAACTGTGTACCTTCCTCCGTGAAGACATGTCCTGTCTCCATTCATGTTTTTTGCCCACTTCCTAACTGGATTGCTTTTCACTGTTGAGTGTTCAGAGTTCTTTATACGTTCCACTTGCAAGCCCTTTATCAGATATGTGGTTTGTTAATATTTTCTCACACTTGGTATCTTGTGTTTTCATCCTGTTAAAAGGATATTTCACTAAGCAAAGGTTTTTCATTTAGAGGAGGTTGTTTTCTTTTTATGGACGCTGCTTTTAGTGTCGAGTCTAAGAACTCTTCTCTGAGCCCTAGCTCCCAAAGACCTTCTTTTTCCCTAAATGTTTTATAATTTTACACTTTTTACATTTATGTGTTTTTAAGCCTGTGATTCATTTTGATATAATTTTCATTGAATAAGGTGTGGTGTTGGGTCGAGGGTGTTGGATGTTTTGCCCTGGGGGTGTCCAGTTGCTCCAGCATCATTTGTTGAAAAGACTGTCTTCCTCCGCTGAATTGCTGTGGTACTTTTTCAAAAATAGTTTCATCTTTTGATAATAGATCCACAGCGGTATTTGTTTCTGAGGAGGAATGTAAGGTTAGATGAACCAAATGTTGTAATTTTCCTTCTGTTTTCTCCGTGTATCAACACAGAGTTTCCCATGAGATGCTGGGATGGCAGTGGAGGGGGTTTATGTACTAGGGGAGCCTGTGGTGTTAGAAATGCAGTAGGTCAGGTCTGTTCTATTACAATTTTAACAAACCTGGGGCTAACACTTCCAAATGCATGTGGAGCCCTTCCAGACAGTCACCCCAGGACCACTTCTCAAACCCTGGACCACTTCTGTGCACTTCCTGCCAGAGCCAGGACAAATGAAGAAAACCAATCTCACCATTGGCAAGGGAGAGGGGAATCTACACTGTGCAGAGATGTCAGGTGAAAGCCGAAGGGTGTCCTCTGGATTTGGCGCAAATGAGGTCATTGGTGACCTTAGTAAAGCGGGTGTGGTAGGGTGGTGGGAACAGAACCCACAGTGCAGTGGGGTGAGGATGTGGGTGGGGCCAGGCAGAGAGGACCCAAGGGATGTAGCTGAAGGAGGGCCTGGGCCCCGAAGGCTTGGTTTTGTTCTGAGATAAGGAGGCTGGAGTGTGTACAAATTCCAATGGAATGGGGGAGAAAGTGAAGATGGGGGAGGAAGTGAAGATGGGGGGAAGTGAAGATGGGGGAGGAAGTGAAGATGGGTGGAAGTGAAGATGGGGGAGGAAGTGAAGATGGGAAGTGAAGATGGGGAGGAAGTGAAGGTGGGGGAAGTGAAGGTGGGGAGGAGGTGAAGGTGGGGGAAGTGAAGGTGGGGAGGAGGTGAAGGTGGGGGAGGAAGTGAAGATGGGGAGGAAGTGAAGGTGGGGAGGAAGTGAAAGTGGAGGAGGAAGTGAAGGTGGGGGCGGAAGTGAAGATGGGCGGAAGTGAAGATGGTGGGGGGGAAGTGAAGATGGGGAGGAATTGCACATGGGGGAGAAGTGAAAGTGGAGGAGGAGATGAAGATGTTAGGGAAGGAGGCGAAAGTGGGTGAGAGAAGCCCTGTGAATGCCAGGGAAGTGAGGATAGGCGAGGAAATAACCCCAGACAGGAGAAACTTCCCTTTTTCCATTGAAACAGCAGAGAACCAAGAGCACATTGGTGTAGACGCAGATCACAGGTGCATTTGATGGCGGAAAGCTGTGTGGACTAGTGGGTCTTTCCAGGATGGAAAATGTGTGGTTGCTTTAGGGGTGTGTATGTGTTTCTCAACGATTGAGGGGTGACACCGGTATTTGCTGCACAGAGGCCAGGATGCTGAGTGCCCTGCAGTGCTGGGACAGGGATTCACCTTTTCCGAAAATGACCCACCGGAAGCAGTGCTTACTGACACGGCCACTGCCTGCAGCCGTGAGCATGACCATACCCAGCCCTGATTTCTAAGTACTGTTTTGTACTAAAAAGGAATCAGTGCTTGTTGGAGAAGTGACTGCTTTGACCAAGGCAGGGAATGTACGAGGCGACCTTGGGTGGCTTCGTGCAGTGTCTTACAAAGTTAACCATCCGTTTACCATACGGCCAAGCGGGACCAGCCTGGGTTATTACCCAAGAGAAATGAAAACTACGTCCACACAAAGACTTGTATGTGGGCAACTTTTGTGTCAGCTTTGCTCTCACTAGCTCCATACTGGCAAAACCTAAATGTCCACCAGCAGGTGAATAGATGTACAGGTTGTGGTCTAGCCCTCAGGGCAGGGCTACCTAGAAGTAACAGAGGGTCACAGACGCTCCTGGCCACATGGGTAAACCTCAGACACATCATGCTGAGTGAGAAACTAACAGACATAAAAGAACGCACGCTGTCTGACTCCATTGATATGGGATCGGAGAAAGCTGAGACTGATGGGGGCTGCTGCGGGGGAGAGCTGACTGAAGCGGCAGGGGAAACCTTTGCGGGATGATGGAGATCCTGCGTGAGCGGCGGTGGTCACGCAGGTGTGCACCTGTGTGAAACTTCCCACCCTCCACAGTTACTGGGGGTGTATTTTATTTTCTGTAAATAATATTGCAATGGAATTGAGTTTTAAAGACTGAGGGTATGGTGGGAGGGGGTCCCCAAGGACCCAGAAGCCACGTTGATGGACTTCCTCTGGTCCCAGTCGGGACAATCTAAGCATCAAACAGAACAATGACTATAAAATAAGGAAGACATAAAAATCTAGGGGCCATAAGGAGAGAGGGGGGAGCCTGTCCGTATCTGGGGATCCTTAAGCAGGAAGTACACACATAAAGAAAAGCCAGTGAAGGACTATTGGCTAAGTCAGAGTGGGTGGGGAGCCAGCCCGGCGTGGGCTTTGGGTGCTGATAAAGTTCTCTTTCTTGGTCTCGGTGGCGATTACACCCAGTGTAATCTAGAACTGTCCCGTTCATCCGCACATGCCTGTACGGATGTATCTCACAATAAAAAGTGCCCCTCCCGTGTTCAGAGAAGCATCAGAAATGCAAGTAGCCCATGTAGAAATGCTATTTCAGTCCACTGGTTCCATTTCGCTGATCAAAGCGCCTACTGTATTTGACAAGGGGAAATGCCTATGTAATTTAAAATAGAACTAATTCTTACATAAATGTTATCCAGAAAACCATTTTTGAAAATAACAGATAGGGCTTCTTAGATAAGCCAAGATGAGAAATACCAAATTGTCAGAAGGGAAACAGTTTCTAATAATTTAATTTTTGTCTCCTCAATTTAGAAGACTTCAAATATTCCTTGAGCTAGAAAATGTCTACTCCTTTCTAAAACTGGAAAGAGGAAAGGAATTGCAGAATCTCCTTCATTTGAATTAACATCCAGCTAACTCAGGGTCTTAAGTGGGTGGCATTCTCAGGCTTCCTTTGAAAATATTAATGTTATCAAACGAAGTTTGATTTTCATAAAAAGGAATTTGATTAGGACCTTGAGGAGAACTGATTAGAGGCTCATGTTTCCTGAGGTTCGAGTCCAGGGCTCTGGGCTCATTGGCGGCTGCTGTTTTGGCCTTGGTTCTCCCTCAGGGATGTTCCCTGCTGCCCCATTATTACGCTGATGACAAAAGGCTGGATGATTGAAATGGAAAGTAACAGGCAGATTCCATCTCTCCCACATCCAGCTTGGGTGAAAACCTTTTCATCTTCAGAGGGTTTTTTTCCCCTTCATTTTAACACATTTATTCCTCTTTGCCCAGAAAATTATTTTGGTCTCAGACAACTCTTATTTATTCATTCCCGTGGATGAAGGCAGAAGCCTGGATAATGCAAAATGATACAAATTCAGAAACTCTTTATATTTGACTTTCAGATGTGGGCTTGTACTTACATTTGATTACGCGTATATTTAATATTCTGAGGATTCAGTTCAGACAAGATAACCGAGTCGCAGGATAAGCATCTAACTGGAAAAGTGTGAGCCGCTCCCCCAGGTCCGACCACACTCCCGAGCTCACTGGCAGCGGGGGGACAGGAAACAGGGCTCCAGACAGAAGACAGACAGGCCCTCTAAGCCCGCCCTCTTCTCGCCCTCTTCCTGGAAGCGAGGGAAGCCAGCGCTTCTGGGCATCCTGGACGCTCTGTCCCCAGTGCCGCTCTCCACCTTAGCGCACGTGCAGTACGTGCTGCTGAGATCTGCGGTGGGGGCTCGGCCGCTGGGATGCTTGCTTTGCACGTGTCCAGAGAATGCTTATCTAGGCTTTCCTTCCTGCCCCACCCACACTCGGGAGCAAATTCCACCCGAGGGGCGGGCATCCCAGGGGCCACCCTGGAGTCTGTCCTCCCTCCATTTTTTATATATATATATATAATATTTATTATATATTTTTTTATTGAAGTATAGTTGATTTACAGTGTTGTGCCAGTATCTGCTGTGCAGCTGAGTGACTCAGTTATACCCATATAGACATTCTTTTTCATATTCTTTTCCATTATGGTTTACCACAGGATATTAAGTATAGTTCCCTGTGCTATACGGTAGGACCTTGTTGTTTATCCATTCTAAATGTAATAGTTTGCATCTACCAACCCCAAACTCCCACTCTATCCCTCTCCCACCCCTTCTCCCTCTTGGCAACCACAAGTCTGTTCTCTATGTCTGTGAGTCTGTTTCTGTTTTGTAGATAGGTTCATTTGTGCCATATTTAGATTCCACATATGATATCATATGATATTTGTCTTTGTCTGACTTACTTCACTTAGTATGATCATCTCTAGTTGCATCCATGTTGCTGCAAATGGCATTATTTCGTTCTTTTTATGGCTGAGTAATATTCCATTGTATGTGTGTACCACATCTTCTTTATCCATTCCTCTGTCGATGGACAGTTAGGTTGTTTCCATGTCCTGGCTATTGTGAATAGTGCTGCTGTGAACACTGGGGTGCGTGTATCTTTTTGAATTATAGCTTTGTCCACGTGTATCCCCAGGAGTGGGATGGCTGGATCATATGGTGGTCCTATTTTTCGTTTTCTGAGGGACCTCCATACTGTTTTGCATCACAATTATGATGTTTATAAGCAGTCCGTCCACCAGAGCGGGCTCATGAGGTAGAACAGGCGCCCACAGGTGTGACAGGTGCACACAGTCCGGCTGCGAGGATGGCTCCGCGTGGGCCCTCTGTCTCCCGCACGCTACCTGGAGCCTAACCACGTTGGGACCCTCGTCCTGACGGTAACCCAGCATCTCCGTGGCAGAGACCACAGTCCTTCCCAGCTTCCTTCTGCCCCGCGCGCCTCCCCTTCTAGAAACTGCAAAGGTTTATTTGTGACAAAGGTTTGTGCTGGGGTTTTACTGCCAGGAGAGAACTGGAGAGTCGTGGCAGGCAGGTGACATCATCGGATGTGTATCAGAGACAAGTCAAGTTTCACAAACGAAAATTATTGGGGAGGGGGGTGGGGAAGGAAAGACAAGAAGGAAAAAGAAGGGAGAGAGAGACACAGGGAGAAGAAAAGAGGGGGGGGGAGGGAAAGGGGGCACGGGGGGCGTTTCTGGGAACTGACCCTTTCATCGTCTTCTCCCCCGACGGAGTGGCTGTGAGGCAGGGAAGGAACAGGGAGCACCTGCCCACGTTGCAGACGCCCTTCTAGCGGTTTCTCTCCTCTCAGGGCTCCCCCCTTACCCCTTCTCCTCCGAGAGGGGTCTGGGCACAGCAGAAGCTCAACCCGCCATGGCAGGGAGGAGGGGCCTGGGTTCCCGCACGCCCCTCTGAGTCTCCACCAGCCCCTCACTCCTCCGGCCCAGGGCGGCCCAGGCTGCGGTTACCCGGCTGAGACCGGCCTCTCTGCCCTGCGCTCTGGGCGTCAGACGGCAGCAGCCGCCCAAGTTCACAGCCTGGCTCGGCCTCCCCGTGAGGTCCTCACTCTGGAGACCTTCTCACCCGAGCCCAGGCTCTTCCAGGCCTCGGTCCTCTCAGCCCTCTCCTCCCCCGCGTGCCATGGACAGGACACAGGAGCCGCCCTTGCCATCAGAGTGCCCCTGATCACCAGGCTGTGTGCCCCAGGGACTCAGAAAGAGCCCTCCCACCCCACGGGCTACAAGTTCATTTGGGGGTGTGGGTGGGATTAACCGGGGTCCCCACGCCTGAGCCCGCCCCTCCCCCTCTCCTGCAGGCCCCTCCCATCCAGGAGGGCTCCCCTGGGTCCCCCCAGCGGGGAATCTTACCTCACAGCCTCATAGCCTGCTACTCTGTTCTGAACCAACTCTGGGCTCGGGACTCAACTTGGCTCTTGGTGTGCAAGGAAATAATTTTGAAACATAGAATGAAATAAAAAACAAATAACGCGGGCTTCCCTGGTGGTGCAGTGGTTGAGAGTCCGCCTGCCGATGCAGGGGACACGGGTTCGTGCCCCGGTCCGGGAAGATCCCACATGCCGCAGAGCGGCTGGGCCCGTGAGCCGTGGCCGCAGAGCCTGCGCGTCCGGAGCCTGTGCTCCGCAGCGGGAGAGGCCACAACAGTGAGAGGACCACATACCGCAAAAAAACAACAAAAACAAATAACGCTTTTCTTTCTCGCTCCAACCAGGTTTGTACGAATAAATTCCTGCCATGGACTTAAAAATATCTCATGTATCGTGCAGAGCTGAGCAGATGTCCCTTTTCTAGGTCTTTTTTCAGCCTCCTTCCGAAGCTCTGAATGCCAGTGATTCAGTGGAAGGGGAGCCTGCATCACCTACAAGAAAGGAAAACCACATCAGCTAATATCACACAAACGCTGCGCCTGCAGGAAATGAATTAAACATGGATGAGACAGGAGACAGCGGGGCCACTTACGATGCTGTTGCAAAAACCCAGGGGCAGGGGACAATGGATTTAACTAAGGCGGTGGTGGCGGAAGGGGAGAGACACATTAAAGAAGTATTAAGACATTAGTGTTGGGGCTTCCCTGCTGGCGCAGTGGTTAAGCATCCGCCTGCCAATGCAGGGGACACGGGTTCGATCCCTGGTCCAGGAAGATCCCACATGTCGCGGAGTAACTAAGCCCACAAACCACAACTACCGAGCCCACGAGCCACAACTACTAAAGCCCGCGCGCCTAGAGCCCGTGCTCCACAACAAGAGAAGCCACCGCAATGAGAAGCCCGCGCACTGCAACGAAGAGTAGCCCCCGTTCGCCGCAACTAGAGAAAAGCCCATGCACAGCAACCAAGACCCAATGCAGCCAAAAAAAAAAGTGAAAGGGCGTGTGCAGAGGCGTGGCCGGTGCATTGTCAGGGTGGTGGACCGAAGGGAAGACAGGGAAGACTCCATCAGGCTAAACCTGTTGACACTGGGCATCGGGGCGTAGAGTGCTGGCTTGGTGTCCAGGCTGGATCCTCCAGAAGCAGATGCTGCTGTGGAGCTCGGGGTACAAGCTGTTCATTAGAGATTTTTATGGGCTGAATTGTGTCCTCCCGAAATTCATAGGGTGAAGCTCTAACTCACCCTCAGAATGTAGCTGAATTTGGAGACAGACGCTTTAAAGACGTGATTAAGTTCAAATGAGTTGGTGTGGGGGAAGGGGGGTGATGAATTGGGAGAGTGGGATTGACATACACACTGCTGTGTATAGGATAGATAACTAGTGAGAACCTGCTGTAGAGCACGGGGAACTCTACTCAGTGCTCTGTGGTGACCTACATGGGAAGGAAATCCAAAAAAGAGGGGATACGTGTATACATAGAGCTGATTCACTTTGCTGCACAGCAGAAACTAACACAGCATTGTAAAACAACTATACTCCAATAAAAATTAATTTAAAAAAAAGTTAGGGCTTCCCTGGTGGCGCAGTGGTTGAGAGTCCGCCTGCCGATGCAGGGGACGCGGGTTCCTGCCCCGGTCCGGGAAGATCCCACATACCGCGGAGCGGCTGGGCCCGTGAGCCATGGCCGCTGAGCCTGCGCGTCCGGAGCCTGTGCTCCGCAACGGGAGAGGCCACAACAGTGAGAGGCCCGCGTACCGCAAAAAAAAAAAGTTAAAATGAGGCTATTAGGGTAGAACCTAATCTAATAGGACTCAGTGTCCTTGTAAGAAAAGGGGATGAGGACACAGAGGGAGAACACCACGAAGGCACAGGAGGAAGATGGGCATCAGTGAAACGAGAAGAGATGCCACGGAAGAAACCCACCCTGCTGACACCTCGCACTTGGACTTCAGCCTCCAGGACTGTGAGAGAATACATTTCTGCTGTTTAAGCACCCCTGGTCCGTGGCTCCCAGTCTGTGGCACGTTGTCATGACAGCTCAAGCCGACTCCTGCAGAGATGAGCACCCATGACGGGAGGAGAAAGGATGGGCCAGAGAAAGAGGCTGAAACACGGTGTGAGCCACACAGAGCCTCAGCTCCCCTGGACAGCAGCCCGGAGCCTGCCCTCAAGCTCTGCCTTGCTCCACGGAGCGGGGCTGCCCTGCCTCGTAGGGTGCCCTCACCAGGTGGCTCTCACAGCCGATGTGGGCCCGTGAGCAGCTGGCGAGCAGAGCTTGTCTGCGCCCCAGGCTCCCCACCCCGGGCACAGGCGCTGCCGACAAGCAGGCAGCTCGTCTCCACGCCCGTCACAGGCCACCCCTTGCCCCACTCGGCTGCGTGCTGCGTGTGTGTTCAGGTCCCAGCGGACCTCCATCCCTGAGGGGAACTTACGGGAAGGATGTCAGGGAGAAACCTCCCTGCTGCGTTTGGTCCCAGGGCCACAGCTGAGACCCACCACCATCTCCCTCCATCATGAGCTATCTGGGGGCAGGGTGTTCTGGCCGCTATGACAAAAAACACCAAAGACTGAGTGGTTCGAACAACAAATACTTATATCTCACAGTCTGGAGGCTGGAAGTCTGAGATCAAGATGCCAGCAGATCCACTGGCTTGTAGACAACTAGCTGCCTTCTCACTGTGTCCTCATGTGGTGGGGAGAGACAGACATAGGGACAGAGACAGAGAGACTGAAAGAGACAAAGACGCAGAGAGGAAGCAAGTTCTCATGTCTCTTTTCATAAGGGCACTAATCCCATGATGAGGGCTCCACCTTCATGACCTAATTACCTCCTGACTTGGAAAAATCCAGTTTTCCTTCTCAGTAGAGAAGAACCCCATCCTCCCTCCTGTGCTTTTCCCCTGCATGTCTCTCCTACTTTCACGCCATCACTCACACAACACTTCACTTCTGGTCACCCCACATTAGCCAACTTCTGTGTCCGTCCTCACACCTCCTTCTCTGACTCTGACCCTCTGGCCCCCCCTTTTTAAGGACCCTTGTGGTTACACAAGGCCCCCTGGATAATCCAGGATCGTCTCCCCATCTCAAGACCCTTGACTCAATCACATCTGCGAAGTCCCTTTTGCCATGGAACATGAACGTATTCACAATTCTGCGGCGGGCCGCTTCCGACCAGCAGAATAACGAGCCGCCACACGCAAGATTCTTCTCGTATCACACTTTATTGGAGCACAGCTTGGTTGAAGAAAGATGGAAGGAAGACCCTACGCAGCAGAATATGGCAGGCTTTATACTGGCCAGTAGGTCCACACAACAGCCCTGGATTGGTGTGTGTCAGTACATGTGACACTTCATTGCTACGCCTACAATCCACGGGATGCACGCGTGGCGCCTTACGCGGCACTCCTGGGTAGTGCAAGCAATATGCAACAATGTAATTTTGCCTTCTTCTGGACCAAGAATCCAGCTCCTTCCTGGCGGTGTCCCACACAATTCCAGGGATTAGAACCACAGATATCTTTATGGAGCCATTGTTCTGTCTGCTACAGCCACTAAACAGACTTTTTGGTAATCATTTCTTTGGATAAAGCTATTTTAAAAGTTAATTGATCGGGCCTGTTGCTCACTCTCTAGTGACCTTCTAGTTAGGCCGAGGCATCTCTGGCCCACCTGCAGGGGCTGCTTTTGGCTCAGCCATCGGTCCTTGGCCCCTCCCACGTTGGTCTGGAAGGCAGGACACCACGGCACAAGACATGTGTCACCTGCATGAACAAGGAGTGGCTTCTGACCCCATGGTGTGCATGGACCTTTGTCTAACACCATGACCCTGAGACGTATATTATTATCCCCATTTTACAGATGAGGTCATTGAAGCCCAAAAAGCTGGAGCTCCTGGGTTCCAGTCGCTCAGGTGATGCATGTTGGAGCTGTGGTTCAGCACCCTCGTCTGTGGGCCACCAAAGGCCACCCCTTTTTACTCCATCACATGACTCCCCGTGAAGAGAAGGTAATTCCCTCTGTCTGCAGATACAGTGGAATTAAGGTGTGTCACCTGTGCAAATACGCTGTCATTGTGCCGACACAGCAGCCCAAGAGTGGACAAAAATACTTTGCACCGTGAGCTAAATGTAGATGCCCCTGAAGGATCTGTGCCTCTAATTCACGTTTCTCTGAGATTTCCACTGGCTCATTTCATTGCCTTTCGTGAGGTTCTGCAGAAGAAAAAAGCAAAACAAGATAGAAAACAACAAAACTTAGCAGTTGCTTGCTTGTTTCCTGTGAGCAGGACAGTGCGTTGGGGGAATGACTGTAGTAGCAGAACGCGTGCCAGGGTCATTGTCTATGACGGCCAGTGACCAGAAGCAGTCACCAGCTGGTCTGCAGCACCAGGCGGTGTAAAGTTTTACCTGCGAGGCACTTTCTGGAATTTGATTTTCCATGTCCTGTGGTTATGAAGCGACAGCAGCCTTATGGCATTGTGACTGGGGTGAAGACTAAGAACTGTGTGCGTGTTGGTGTAGGACACCCGGGAAAGGGGTGCTGGCCAGGTCTCTTCTCCCTGGCATATCGCATCCTCTCACCAAATAACGACCTCAAGTTATAAATCATCTGAGAACCAGCTAAGTGCTTAGCACACATAAAACGTGAGCAGAACCATAATGTTAGTATCCCTGTTCTAAGACCAATTCAAAACTCCTTGCTGACACCCCCTACGTGCCAGCACGCTGCCAGGACCTGCGGGGCAGCACACAGCACGAGGTCTGGCGTCACCAGGTTGGACAGACCCCTGGCTCCGCCAGAAGCCAGCAGAGCCAGTCAGGATGGGGGCCAGTGGATGGGCGTCCTGAAGGGGGGCCACTTCCAGAAGGTGGAGCGTGAGTTAGATGAACAACGGAAAACACAGTGAAATATTTAGGACAAGGAAACTATAAAAATGATTATTTAAGACGCTGCTTTTCAGATGGTAAATTTCAACCCATTAGCAGGTCATAAAATCAGTTTAGTGGATTTTGCAAAATTAAAGAGAACAGAATATGAAATACCAGAGTGCATTGCACAGAGTAAGGGCAAGTATTGTTTCATGAACATCTTTTTTTTTTTTTTTTTGTGGTACGCGGGCCTCTCACTGCCGTGGCCTCTCCCGTTGTGGAGCACAGGCTCTGGATGCACAGGCTCAGCGGCCATGGCCCACGGGCCCAGCCACTCCGCGGCATGTGGGATCTTCCCGGACCGGGGCACGAACCCGTGTCCCCTGCATCGGCAGGCGGACTCTCAACCACTGCACCACCAGGGAAGCCCCTCATGAACATCTTGATGTGTTTTTTTTTTAATATTGTTTCTAATATTCTCTGATTTTCTTTTTTTAAATTTAATTATTTATTAATTTACTTTTGGCTGCGTTGGGTTTTCGTTGCTGCGTGCGGGCCCTTCTAGTTGTGTCGAGTTGGGGCTACTCCTCATTGAGGGCTCAGTAGTTGTGGCTCACACGTTCCAGAGCGCAGGCTCAGTAGTTGTGGTGCACGGGCTTAGTTGCTCCGTGGCATGTAGGATCCTCCCAGACCAGGACTTGAACCCGTGTCCCCTGCATTGGCAGGTGGACTCGTAACCGGTGCGCCACCAGGGAAGCCCCTTAATGTGGTCTTTATAGCAGTGGATGCTTGTGTGTATTAGGTCACAATAGCAAATGTATTTTTTTACTGTGGGTCACAGTCCAAAAAAGATTGTAAAACTCTGATTTGAAGGAAGCCATTGTGAATTCATTATAAAACCATAGAGCCTACTGATCAAATCCATTCTAGGAATCCGCTTCCCTTGACACAGAGATCACCTGACGCTATGGCTGGGGTTCGGGAGCCTGTCTCCTGCTGGTGTCACAGGTACGTGTGCCTGGGGCGTGACAACATTATGCCCCAAGGCAGCGTTCACTGTGCTCTACGTGGTTCAGGGATGTTCTCTCTCCACAGCTCGCCTGTGAAGCAGGTACTATCGTTACCTTTATTTTACAGACGAAGACAGGGAGCACAGAGACAGTCACTCCCCAGGGCCACGCAGCCAGAGGGGCAGCGTCCAGCTCAGAAGCCCCCAAGCTTCTTGCTCAGCTCATACCACCGCCGTCCCTGCTAAGACTGAGCTCTTTGGAGGCAAAGTCTGCCTCAGGCATCTGGCAGATTGTTTGATATTCCTGTTGTCTGCTGCTACACAGCAACTACCCAAACTCTGTGGCGTTAAACACCTTTTTATTATGTCCAAATTCTTTGTGTCAGGAATTCGGACAGAGCACAGAGGGGATGACTAATCTCTTCTCCATGACATCTGAGGTCTGGGATGGAAAACTGCAGGGAACTTGAAGGCTGGGCCCTGGAATCACAGGGAGGCATCTTCATTCATATGTCTGGTACATGGGCTGGGGGCACTCAAAGGCTGGGACCACTGACCTGGGCACCTCTCCGTGACCTCTCCGTGTGGCTTGGACCCCTCCCAGCCTGGTGGGCTCATCCCAAGAGGAAGCACTGGAGGGTGAGCGTTTGTTCGATGCAGATGGAAGCTACATGCCTCTGATGATCTAGTCCCAGGAGACCACAGATGGCCCCTCCCTCCCTTATCTGTTGGTGGAAGCAGCCCCAAGCCCATCCAGGTTCAACAGGAGGCCACGTTGACCACACCTCACCCCCTACGATCTCCTCAGTTTTCTTAGTTTCCAACTAGGCTGTGAGTTTCCTTGTTAGGACAGCCGATTTCCTTTGATGTGGGAGAGTTAGCTGCGGCTCACATGTCATGAGGCACAGAGCACTTGGTGGATCTGTAGTCTCTCACAGTTTACTGCCTGCATTTAGTTGCTAGCATTAGGCTCATTTTCAAGTATTTTTGCCTCCATTTGAACTGAAGGTCTTTTATCTAAGCTTATCTTTGGTGTCAGTAAGTTTAGGTTTCTCAACAGCTGGACGCTCAGATAAGATACAGCTCTCCTTCTATTAAAATCTTCTGTAAGTTGATTGTTAGGGCCTCGAAATCCATGCATCACCAAGAGCTGTCCTTTCACATTCATAGGGTCTTCCTTTAGCTAAACCAAACCCTATTTCTTTACCATGACTAAAGTTCGTTGTCATTGTAATAGTTCTTTCTTGGAGCTGGCCCAGAGTGTCACATTGTCCCCAAAGAACAAGTAGATGCCAGTAACACCCTCTGTTATGCTTTCTCTTAACTTCAGGGTCCTTTGGTAAATTGATTCCCAAGAAGACCCATAAGGCCTGGGTATCCCTCCAATATTCTCCCTTCTGTTTGAAGACCTACAGTCGGGCCGTTCTCCCCTGAGTAGAAGTAGACGCTGTTTGTCATTTGTGCATCTCACTCTGCAAAAGCTTTAGTCTTGATTTTATTCACCTACATCATCCTTCATTGATACAAGCAAATTCCATCAAACGGTTTTAAAAATCATATCATCCATATTGTGAGATAGGAAAGGAAAACAGAGAGTCAGGAGTGAGGGAAGGGAAGCGGGAGAGAAATGGGAAGTACGGGGCAGAGAGAGAGGTGGGCGCTCGTCAGAAGGTCCCGGGAGCGCAGCGCCACGCGGGGGAAGTGACCGTGCTTCCCACTTCAGGGGTGCGGTTACCGAGCAACCAGGAGGTGAAGAGGCAGAACCAGGGGGTCATAATCAGGGAGAGTCCCTTCCCCCTAGGTACCTAGCTTAGGGAGCGTTGTTGAGAGGTGGCAGAGACAGCCAGGGTGCAGGCTCTGACTCGGACTGCCTGGCTTTGAACCCTACGTGCCTTGCTAGCCTAGTGGCCTTGGACCACTTACTTGACGTCTCTGTGCACACCTCTTGCACCAATGCTGGGTGGACGATGGACAGATGTTTGAGGGATGCTGAGACCCTGCGTTAACGATCGCAGCTCTCTGCACATTTACAGCCTAGATGGGCCGACACATCACGCACAGCGACCCACAACCCTAGTCACTAAAGCAGGCCGGTGGCCAGGAGCTCAGACTGGGGACACTGCCCACTGCCCGAGGCTGTCAGGGGCCACCTCGGAGAGGAGGTGAGGCTTCGGGGACCGTCTCGGTCCATTAACTGAGGCCAGTTTGGCTGGCGTGGGTGATAGAGAATGACTGCATCCTTTCAGCATCTCAAAGATCATTTCCTGGAGCCATGTTGGTACACGTGACCCGCACAGTTCTAAGAACTCCACGTTGGCCATCAGGCAAACATCCATACCGCCCCCCGCTTCCCGCCCCCGTCAAAGAGAGAAGGGCCGCTTTGTCTTTGTCATATGTATGTGTGTACGCTGCTTCACTGCAGCGGAAAGCAGGCGTGGGCCCTTTCCCTCTGCTTCAAGTAAGGCTGCGAATCCTTTGGGGCCGTGGTCCTTCTGGGTTTAACCACTCAGAGGGTACGAGCAGCGAGAATGCTCTGAGCGTCTCCCCATGCTTCCGGTGCCAGGCACTGTCCATGCATAACAGCGCCCTGGCAGCCCGACTAGACAACCTCGAATGGCAGCCCCATCTTTTCCCAATGAGGAAGCAGGCACAGAGACGTCAAGTAAGTGGTCCAAGGCCACTAGGCTAGCAAGACACGTAGGGTTCAAATCCAGGCAGTCTGAGTCACAGCCTGCCACCTCCCAACAACGCTCCCTAAGCTGGGGCCGAGGGGCATGCCTCGGCTGCACCGCTCTCAGACACACTGTGAGAACTGGATCGAAACTCCTGGAATTTAAATCCAAATTCTGTGTGTGCGTTGTTCTGGAAGGATGGCCTTCAGTCAAGATTCTCAAGGGGTTTGGGCACACTACGGAGCGTCTGGGCCTTGGAGGGGGTCAGTGCCCACCAGTTCCTGCTCCAGCAGCGACTGCGGGCCGGCAACTACCAGCTCACCTCCCCTCTACCACGAGCTTCAGTGGAAGTCAGGGCCCACCTAGGCTGAGCGGCACAGGTAAAGCACTGAACACAAAGCAGGCAACGCAGACCAGGCTGTGAATAAATCGTAGTCACAGGATATCAAGGAATTATTCTTAATTTTGTAACATGGGATCATGATATTGTGATCATGTGTTTGTTTGTTGGTTTTGTTTTTCTGCCGCGTGGCATGTGGGATCTTAGTTCTGCCACCAGGGATCCAGCCGGTGTGGAGTCTTAACCACTAGACCACCAGGGAAGTCCCCCATGTTTTTTTTGTTTTGTTTGTTTGTTTTTAAGTCCTTAGCGTCCAGGGATAGGGAAGTGCGGAGCAGATGAAAGGAAAAAAGAGAAAATGTTGACAGTCTTTCAGGCTGGAGCTGAGCACTTGTGGGTTCATGATACTATTCTCTCTACTTTTGATTCTTTTAAATGCCATAATTAAAAAGGTTTAAAAATAAAAATAAATCAAACCTACTCTTCATAACAAGATGTAAATCTCGGAGCCAAACGGCAGTGTTATTCTCCCAGAGAGGGAGTGCGCAGTCCCCACCCTACAACCTTGCCGGTCTGCCAGGTGCCAGGCTTTGGGGAGGAAAACAGGGAAGGGGTGGGTCTGGCACCCGGGGCCCTCTTCCCGCAGCAGCCCCTCCTGGCCCCGCGTCTTGGCGCACTTGACCTCCCAGGCCTCGGCTTTGCTCTCCATGAAATGGTCTGACGTCCATCCTTGGGAGAGCTGCGCGCGGTGGAAGGAGGCGGGTGGGTGGGAGCGTCTCCAGGGTTGCCCAGGTGAGGCAGAGTCTGGCCTTTCCCGAAGCTTGCTGGGGACGCGGGGGTGGATGGAGAGGATTGTGACTAGGAAGGAGGAACACTCCCTCCCTCTCTCTCTCTCTTTCTCTCTCTCTCTCCCTCTGTCTCCCTCCTTCCCTCCCTCTCCCTCCCTCTCTCCGTCTCCCTCCATCCTCTTCCTCTCACTCGCTCCCCGAGGACCCGGGAGGGCGGCGGGCGGGGGAGGAGGGCTGGGGTCTGGGCTGCTCCAGCGGGTGGACCGCGGCACGCCGGCCCCTCCCACACGGTCCCCTCCCACACGGTCCCCTCCGCCCCATCCATCTCCCGGTCCCCGGCAGCCGTAGCTCCGGGAGCAGCCGGCGGCGCAGCGGCCGCGCAGCCTTTGTCTCGGGGCCGCCGGGCGACGGGCCCAGCGCAGGCGTAAGTGACTGGTGGCCGGGCCGGGGGACTCGGCGGCGAGCGGGCCGGGGTCGCGGGCGCTCCCCGCGGGTGGGCGGGCCGGCCCGGTAGTCCGGGGCTCGGGCTGCGCGCGCCACGCGAGGCGGTACCGGCGCGCGGGGGGCGCGGAGGGGCCGCAGCCGAGAGGGCGCCGAGCAGGGCACGGGCCAGCCGAGCGGTGCCGCTTCGCTGGGCACAGCAGCCTTGCGCCCGTGGACGTGCGGCTTGGGTGCAAATCCTGTCGGCTGTGTTTCTCCGGGCAGAGGCCGCGCGGGGAGGCGGGAGGCAGAGAAGACAGGCGGTGATGAAGAAACGGGAGAGGACCGGGCCGGCGTCACCATCACGATCAGTCACCGCCGTCACCACCATCACCATATCCACCACCATCACCAGCGCTGACCGTCGCTCATACCCCCTCCCCTCCCCTGTGTAACGCCAACTTTATCAGATTATTTCCTTTTAATGGGTAATACTTTGAAAAAGCAACAGAGTACCTCAGATTAGTAATAAGCACATCTGCGGGGGGGCAGGCTATCCGTCGTCTGTCCGTTAGCTACCTCCGTCTTCCCATCAGGAAAAGGGGCAGTCAGGCTGGGATGCTTTCAGTTTTTCTATTTCTGGTACTGGAACGGTTTGGTAAATTTAAAAAAAAAAAAACCTCCCTCACTTGGTGATGATGATGATGATGATAAAATAATATCCTCACTAAATTAGATAATCAGGAGTTTAATATTTTTCTCTTCTTTAATATTTGAGTGTGAAAATACCAGCAGTAAATGGAGACATAAGGAAACTGGAACTTTCACTAAAACAATACCAAGAATAGGAGCAAAAGATTCCTTTTTAGAAAAATCACCCAAGTGGGCAGAGGGCAATGAGTCCCATCTGAAGTGTAGAAAGTGCCCCTTTAGTGGTTAGTGGCTCTCGGTCTCATTACTTTGGAGGCATGTAGTATCCCTTGGGTGTTTTTCACCCTACCTGAAGAATGTTTTCATTGCTGTTTCAACACTGGCTTTTACCTGGTCCAAGGGACCGTGGAGCAGCTGGAACAAACACACATCGCCAGAGCCATGGGGACTGTTAGGGAGCCCAGCGTGAGAAGCGCAGGGACCCCCTCCTCATGAAAAGTAACTTCCAGAAAACAAGCACCTAAGTCCCCTCCATTTTCTACTGCTTAGAGACAAACCTTGGACGTCCGCGTTTTGTGTTCTAGTCCAAGACAGACAACCAGACAACTCTACATTTCTTGAGATGCTTGGAAAATTCTCTTGGTCAAAAGTCAGGATAGCAGGGCTCCTTTTTAATAGGGCAGTAGTGGTTCACGCTGTGTCCTGTTCCTACGATTCAAGAAGGAAATGATAATATCAAGCACACCGTGGACCCCACTGAGCAGCTGTTGTCATGACCGTAAAGATTTCTCAAACATTGAAATGTAACTATACTTCATTAACTCAATTTGGAAATGGGGTTTTTAAATAATCTGTGTGATTCTGTAGAGAATGACTTTGAAATAATTTCTTTCCTTGAAAATATTTCAGGGCCTCAACTTTGAGTAAAAGGCATAGTCACTGCAAAACAATCTCAATTCCAGAACAAAGACTTAAGGAATTACTTCACCGTGTTTTTAGTTCTGGACCTTTGGGAAATAATTAGCTCCTTAAGGGACCTTTATGCCTTTGGTTGTTAGCAAATTCTATTGTTATATCCTGCACGAGTTGTTTAACTCATGGCAGTATTTATATCCCCATATGGGTTATGCTATAAGTTTAAAATAACTTACTTCTTTTTACTGATGTATGATTTACACACTTAAAACCCACAGCTCTTCAGTGTACACCTTGATGGATCTATACCTACGTCCACACCCATGTAGCCTCCACCAGAGCAAGATACAGAAAACCTCGATGGTCCCAAGTGTCCCTTTGTGCCCCTTCCCAGATAGAACCGCTCCATTGGCTGTTCTCAACATAGAAAAATAATTTCATTTAAAATCATTTCTTTTAAATTTCCCCCCATTGAATCTGGTTGGCTATTCCTTTAGCAAATGCAGCTGGGTCCAGCCCTGGGCCCAGCACTGCATAGGTGGGAGCCTTCCCCTGGAGATGCAGATACGGCAGATAACTAAGCAGAGGTAACACCGTGTGTGCAGATACAGAGGGTTATTGGAATGCAAGGGAGGCCGTATCCCCGTTTTGGGGGTGTTCTGTTTCGTTTTTTTGAGGGGGAAAGGGAAGGCTTCTTGGAGGATGTGAATTTTTAAGTCGGGAACTGAAAAATGGGCAGGAGGTAGTCAGTAAAATGTAGTCGGAGGAAAAGGAAAGTCTATTCCAAGTGGGAGGAGTATCACGAGTGGTGCCTCAGAAAGAAGAGAGCGTGGAGTGTTCAAGGAGCAACAGTAAGTTAAGGCCAACTGGAGCGCAGGCTGGGGGAAAAGGGGGTGAAGGACAGCCGGAGAAGCAGCGGGGGCCATCAGGAGACTCTGAGGCCGCAGTGACGCCCTGCGCTGCAGGCAGGGGGCATCCCTGGTCCCAGGCAGGATGAGACCTGCTTTGTCAGCCGTCTGCCGTCCTGGGGTGATTACAGGAGGCACACGGAGGACGGGGGCAGGCGCTGTGGCATCCGGGTGAGAGACTGAGGTGGCCTAGCCAGGCAGTGGCAATGGGAAGAAACAGATGGACTTGGAAGAGATTTGGAAGGTAAAGCCAACACAACTTGGCGTTTGACAGGCGAGGATTCCAGGATGACCGTTAGCTTTCTTAGATCTTACAAAACCGATGGATGATGGTACCATTGGAAATATTGGGTGGGCTGGGCGGAGAATCTAGTTTATATAATATCCTTTTTTTGATGTATGTCTTTCCGAATACATTTGATCTCGGTTGCCAGTTAGCTTGTGGAACAGTTAGGTAGAAATATCTACCAGGAAGTTGTAACAGATATTTACGGAGCACATTCCACGTGCCAGGCATGCTCTGGTCACCTGGGATGCAGCTGTGAACGCGACGTGGAACCATGGCCTTGTGAAGCTCACATGTAACAGGCCAGAGCTGCAGCCTCGGGGCTGCCGGCTGTAGGTGGTGACGAAGGCTTCAGAGTGAATGAATTTGCTCGGTAGGATTTCAGTGAAAGAGCAGAAGCCTAGGGTAAATCTCGAGGGATACCGGGAGACTAAAAAGGAGACAAGGAGGGATGGCAGAGAAAGCAAGAGAAGTGTGCTGTTCGGGGGTCCAGGGAGTGGTCCCCAGTGCCACCCGCAGCTGAGAAGTTATGTAAGATGACTAGGGATGGTCTCTTCCCTTGCTTCTCAAAGTGGGGTCTCCAGACCAGCAGCAGCAGCCTAGGATTTAGAAATGCAAATTCTCGCGCTAACTCTGGCCCTCCTGAATCTGAAACTGAATCTGAATCAGAAACTCTGAGTGGGACCCAGTACTCTGTGTGTTAACCAGCCTTCCAGGTGATACAGATGCTCCCCAGAGTTTGAGAACCACTGCTTTACTGCATTAATCGTAAGAAAGTCAGTCACTGGTGCCTGGGAGACTTGGTGAAAGTGATTTCATTGGAGGTACAGCCTGTTTAGGGCAAACTTTAAAAATGTTTAACAGGAGTGTTAGTTTTGTTGTATTTTTTTTTTTATTTAGAAATTTCAAATGTGTTTTATTCTTTTGCACGTTTGAGTTTTTTCCTTTCATCTGTTAGTTGATAATGGATTCATATTTTGTTTCACTCCAGTTCAGTATGATTGTGGGCATTTTGTTTTTATCTACTTTGAAACACTTCTGTTTATCTGTAAGGCCACCTACATCATTGATAATTGGTTCACTGCCCTCAACTCTGAAATGGAGGAATTAAAATGGCAAAACAGAGTGCAGTAGTGAAGATAAGTGAATCTCAGCTATGAAGGGCAGCCTGAGAAAACACCTAGACGCTTAAATTAGCTCCTCCAAAAAGTTCCAAGACTATGTTCAGGGAAGGGTTTCTAATTATTTGAACTCGTTATCATGTGAAGTAATTGGATGTGCGCCCTTTTCATCTAAAGGGGTCCAACAACATAAGCCTAATGACTGTACTTCTCGTGCACTTACGAGGAAGAAGGCTCTTAGTAACTAGGTCTTTTCCTGGCTCTTTTGTTGTCAGACTCCCGAGTATTTTATTTCACTTGACAGGAAGAATTAGAGCACATTACTATGTTTTGCTATCATCAGGGAAAATCAATGGTCGATTTTCCAATGAGAAGACACCGGTGCAGATACAGGCACACCTCCAAGATGCCGTGGGTTCAGGTCCAGGCCATTGCAGTAAAGCGAGTCACAATTTTTTTTGGTTTTCCAGTGCATATAAAAATTACATTTACACTATCCTGTAGTCTATTCAGTGTGCATTAGCGTTGTGTCTAAAAAGACAACGTGTGTACCTTAATTTAAAAATACTTTATTGCTAAAAAATGCTAACCATCACCTGAGCCTGCAACGAGGCATAATCTTTTTGTTGGCGGGGCGGAGGGGGGAGGTCTTGCCTTCATTTGACAGCTGCTGACCGATCAGGGTGGTGGTGCCTGAAGGCTGGGGTGGCCGTGACAGTTGCTTGAAATAAGACGACAATGTTCGTGGCACCCCGACCCAAAACAATCACACAAGTAATGTCAAGGATTACCGATCACAGATAACCGTAACAAATATAATAGTAAAGAAAAAGCTTGAAATACTGCAAGAATGACCAAAATGGGACACAGAGACGTGAAGTGAGCCAATGCTGTTGGAAAAAATGGCTCAGATAGACTTGTTCAATGCAGAGCTGTCACAGACCTTCAGTTTGTGCCAAGCACAATGAAGGAAAGCGCAGTACCAGGAGGTGTGCCTGAATTACCTTTATTGCCATCGCTTTTTCAAAATGAAAACTTGTTATAAGAATAAAAACTGGTAGGTAGTTCCGGTGCTCTGTAGAGTGACAAGCACAAAGAAGGTCCTCAAACGTTGAGTGGAAGGATGGATGGATGGATGGATGGGTGGGTGCATGGATGGATGGGGGCATGGATGGGGGAGGGGATACATGGTTGGATGGATCAATGGAGGGATGTGGAGACGTGTTTGGAAGAGCAGATAGAAGAATGGATGGATGGATGAGCGGGTAGATGGGTAGCTGGATGGATAAATGGATGGGAAGGTAGAAGAGTGGATGGGTAAAAAGATGGCAGGAGAGAGTTGATCTGCCTAAAAAGAGAAAAGCAGTCTTTTAAAAAAAGATTGTTCCCCCTGGGGAGCATACAGTGAAATGAGCTGAAGAGGTAGAGGTTTATTTCTAATGTGATCTTGCAAAATCCTCTAACATGTCTGAGCCCCTTGTGTGCAAGGGACTGTCAGCCACCCCACCTGCTGTCAGTGTTGTGCTCAGAACCAGACTGTATATGACCATGAATGTGGTGTTAACGCTGTAACGTGTAAATTGTAAATAATTCCTGTTATGTGTGGTCAGATAATGGATTTTAAATATGTTAGGACTGCGCTTTGCTCAGCCTTGGGGACACGCGGCCCACACAGGTTTCCGCAGACTCCGTTTTATTCCTATCGGGATCAAGCAATAGAACGGTCTTTAGCTTGATACACTGGTTCACGGAGCATGGTATGCAACATAGAAGCACGTGGTACCAGCATGTCAAACCTGGGATTTATTGATTACAACAAGATGAAAACATACAGAACTTTGATGTAAGGGGAAACATAGACAAATTATAATAGCGGTGATATTCCGCTATATGCAGCAGAAATTGGGAAGGTGCCAGGTGCATGAACGGCCGATTCGGGGGTGCCTGTAGTTTAACCTGAGAGTGGGGTGCATATGATCATCTGAAGTTACTGGCTGCTGAGAACATGTCATGAGCCAAGGACCCTCCGGTGGCCACGGCGAGCTCTCCTCGTGCCCCTACGTTTGCGGGCGTGATCCTTTGAGTCAGGCCAGCTTGTCTCTGCACTGAGTCCGAGTCTTTTCTGTGCCCACCATTTGTTTAATGAGTGTTGCCAGGGCCGTGTCACAGGTCGGGAAGGAGGAGGAATATTCCGTGGTTCCTTGATGAGACCCCAGAGCCAAGACTCAGGCTCAGGTGTTCTGACCAGCCCAGGTCCCTCTGACCCAAGAGCGTCTCCTAACGTAGCTCCCAGCAAAGCCTGTGTCGTATCTCAGCGGTGTCAGCCTGCTGATCTCGTCTGCGTGTTTGTTTTTTTCAAGAATCATCAAATGGGTGGAAATGGGATCAGAACTGCCCAGCCCCCAGCAAAGGGCACAGAATGAACACGATGCCCAGAGGAAGGTGTGCTCCCCGCCTGAGCTGAGGGTCCCCGCATAAGTGTGGACACCTCCTAGGCTCTCGCGTTCAAGCTCAAGTTGAATGCTTACCAAGCAGGAAGGAGCCTCTGGCGGTACCCGTGGGGGACATCCGTGCCACAGGGGGCATCTAAGATGTAGAGATAGTGGGCTTTTCAGCAAAGCAAAGGATACTCGAGAGCTCTCAGGATGCAGTTTTTAGCCAGTCTCTGTAGAATTGGCCTTTGAGCCAACTCACAAGAAGAAAATAGCTGCATTCATTCATGTAATCCATTTATTCCTACATTCTACAAGCATCTATAGAATGCCTACCGTGCACTAAGCCTTAGGAATTAGGAAGGTTTTCTCTAATGATCTTTCTCTTTACATCCACTTAACCTTTTACAAAAAAAAAAAAAAAGAACAGAGATGGAAATGATGTCATAAAGAAAAAAGATTTTTGAAATTGTAGGAACACTGATGAGAACATCCTATTGGCTTTCATGTTCATTACTGGCCTCAGACGCTAAACTCTGCTACAGAACCTCTTGGAGCTCCAGGGGCTCCGATGAGAGCTCCTTTGCTGATGTCATCAGAGTCATCATGGAACATGGTGCTCGGATTTTTGTCCGGATGGCGGCGTGTTGTGTATTTTCTGAGGCAGAAGGCTTGGGTGTGGTGGTCAAACCAGGTCACAACACTTTCTGTAGGAAGCTGTCTCAAGTCAGGGTGCAAGTGCCGGAACTTGGAAGCAGGCAGCCTGAGCTCCGAAACCGCCCTGTTCTCGAGTGGAAAGAGGGCAGGTTTTGCAGTCACGCGGGTCTGCATCTTGACGCCTAACAAGGCCATGTACCGTGCTGGTGGGTCATTTTCCTTTCTGTGCCCCAGTCTCCTTATCTGTAAGACAGAGACACTTGTAAGGACATTGGAGGGTCAGCTGACGCTTAAACTGAAGGCTCCCCTAGCCCAGGCACCACGGGAAACCGGCTCCTGCGTTATTTCATTTAATCCTTACAAAATCCTCTGGAGTTATGAGCCCCATTTTACAGATGAGATAACCAAGGCAGTGCAGCACTGCCAGGGTCTGGAGCAGAGCCGTCCTGCAGTAGATTCAGCGCACATCTAGTCTTTCCTCCCGCTGGCTGTGTGCTAGCTGCCCTGGCTTCGCTTTCCTCCCGAGCCAATGGAGACGCCGGTCCCCACCCTACCGCTCCCTGGGCAGCTGACTCCTGGGGATGTTCACATAGAACTTCGGCTGAGGAAGTACTTTGTGGTGGGAAAGTGGGCCATGGGTGTCACGTCGGTGGAGCCACAGACAGCACGCACCTCCCAGGCTGGGCTGCGTGCCCGCTGATGGCCGAGGTGCCCGCGGGAAGGGGTCTTCCCACGTCACACCACTGGTGTCAGCTGCTGTCTCCACACTCCTCATCCCATCTTGCAGTCTGACCGTGAGCGTCTCTGTCCAGCAAGATGTCTGGGCCCCGGATGCATTTCGAGGCTGGGGGAGGGTTGAATGGGAGCAAGAAAGAAATGGGGAGAAATAGTGGCGTTGGCATCTCTCTGTGGATGTGATGGTGTGAACCGAAGTTCCGAAGCGAGTATTTCCAGCTGCTCGGCTGCTTCCCGCCAAGTGGCCCGTGACCACCCGTGACGGCGGTTTTTGCCCAAGTGGCCCCTGTTCCCGGCACAGACAGAATCGGACTGTCCCGTCCACCCCGTCCAAGCCGGGCTTAGCTCCCAGCGGTGGCAGGTGCGTGTTTTGTTGGGTGGTCACTGGACAGAGTGGAAGGAGGAAGCCCCCTGGCCCCAGCCCTCAGGTGGCTTTCCTGGGATTGCAGAGCAGAGGACAGAGGCCGCGGGCACTGGTGGGGAACCGGCTCCCTCTGGCCTCCAGGGGCATCTTTCCTACGACTTCCCAGCCTCTCCTTTTCTACAGGAAGGAGGAGAGTGGAGGGCGGTCATGTGGATGACTGGCTCTGATTGTGTCTACACACTAGGCAGAGATGGTGCACAGTTGTGTCAGTGTGAACCTGTTACCCGTCTGCCGGCTGGCCTCTGTCCCCTGGTTGCCCCATGATGACTCTTAGCTTGCTTCCTTAGGAAACCTGTGCCGTCATGACTAAAAGCATTGACTATCCAAGTCCCTTACATGCAGTGCAGGACTAAGAAATGTACCTATTCTTATGGGAAAGTATGTTTTTTATCTGATGCTCTCAATGTAATAACAGAAATAAAATCTAAGTGAAAATAAACAATCAGCCTCCTCAACTGTAAGTTGAACAAAATGTTAATGGGTGCACTTGCTCATTTTTCCTGTCTGCTATGTCAGAGGAACAAAATGGACAAAACAAAACACGTTTCACACCTTTACTGCTATTGCTGTTGACGTTCAGTGGGCATGACTTTCAGCCACAGACAGTGGAAGAACGTTGTTTTCTACCTCTGCAGATTTCGTTAACAAAGACTACTCACCCTACAGAAAGCTTTCTAGAATATTCTGCTTTATGTGGTTTCCCAGAGACACGTGGGTAGAAAAGAATTTTTTATTTCTTTATTTTTGGCTGTGTTGGGTCTTCATTGCTGCGCGCGGGCTTTCTCTAGTTGCGGCGAGCGGGGGCTACTCTTCGTTGTGGTGCGCGGGCTTCTCATTGCGGTGGCTTCTCTTGTTGCGGAGCACGGGCTCTAGGCATGCGGGCTGCAGCAGCTGTGGCACGTAGGCTCAGTAGTTGTGGTGCACGGGCTTAGTTGCTCCGCGGCACGTGGGATCTTCCCAGACCAGGGCTCGAACCCGTGTCCCCTGCACTGGCAGGCAGATTCTTAACCACTGTGCCACCAGGGAAGCCCCAGCAGAAAAGAATTGGAACAGGAGAGAGAGGCATGGGTTTTGGTTCTGACTCCACCTCTGTCTAAGCATCTGACATTTGCAGGTCATTCACCCCCGCCCTAACCTCCCGCCCCCCATCTTGAGTCTCCGTTTCTTCTTCTGTGGGATGGCAGGTACGCAATCACCAGGATTCTTCCCAACCCTGCAGTGCTGTGATTCTGTGGTTCTCTTCCTTCGTGTGCCTTTCCGCGTCCTTTTTCTCTTACATTCTGAACTCGACACCTGTTAACTGGATGTGCTGTTACCATAATTACCCGATCACTGAACACCCCACGATGGAGAATAAAGTCACTACTATTTATGCTAGACTGTTTCATTATTCTGGAGGGAGGGCGTGCGGGAGCCCCATGCGCGGAGCTCTAATTACAGTAATATAGTACATTAGATTATAGCTCTCTTTTGCCCTGTGTTATTGATGATCATAGCTCAGGAAGTCCAAGCCAAGGTTTTTATTTCCGTGCCCACATCCCCCATGTCCCACGCGTCCAGCCAGAGGCCAGCTCTCCGGAATGAGAAGAGGTGGACTGAGGTTGTGACTCTGTTTCGGGAGGAGCAGTGAATGGGATGGCGGGGCTGCATGGGTCCCGCACAGCGCTCACCAGTGAGACACACCTTCCGGTGCCGGCCTGGGCGCCAGACCTCTGCATCTTTGGCTCAAGGCCCACTGGCTGAGCCCCTCACACTGGGAAGCCCCAGCCTGTGCCGAGGGGAAAACACAGAGGCGTCCTTCTAGAATGTATGCTTTCTTAAGTACATTTGCAGAAGAAATGTTAGCCAGATATTAAAACAAACTCAACCTTATAATAGAGTAGAATGCAAAACTTGCATAAATATTTAACGTGAAATAGAATGCTTAAAAGAAACGTCAAGCAAATAGAGGCTAACTTGGGCTGTCCCTGCAGATCCTCACTCATATTCTTCTACTGTCCAGGGCACTTCGGTGGAAAACACTGAAAATGGTAACTGCTAGCATTTATGCAGCGCCGTCAGATGTTCTGAGCATTTGAATGGGATTCTCTGCAGGTTCTATAATTATCCCCATTTTGCAGATGAGGAATCTGAGGTACAAAGAGAAGTTAGATAATTTGTCCAGAGTTTACAGAGCTCGTAAGTGGCAGAGCTAAGACTCAAATCCCAGCAACTTCTCCGTTCCGTCACTCCTCACGCTGCCAGCAGCCCCCTTAAGAGAAAGCAGCCACACCCCAAAGGGTGGACTGTCCACATCACAGACAGAATAGGTGGATGTAATGCAGGGCGAGGGGCCTTGCCCTGGAGGGTCTCCACCACTGACTTCAAGACACGTGTGGTGAATGTATCTCTAAAGTGTTCTCCCTGGACCTTCAGAGGAGCCCAGGGCAGAGCAGAATCTTCTGAAACTGGCACATATTCTAGAAGTAAGCGTAGGCTTTTCTGCCACACCTCCTGCCTCCGGGTGAAGCCAGCTCTGGTCGTCCATCCGCTGATGGGCCTGCTGTCCTCCCTGGACTGCTGAGCCAAGAAGGCCTGGTTTTAGACAAGAGGAGACCCTGCAAGGAGCATATATTCTGCCTTTTCTCTATGACATGGATTGAAAACATGCTCAAAGAGGGATGTGAGCAAAAGGCTATGAGAAGCTGTCAGTTCTGCCTTGGGTGATCAAGGAATGGTTCCTCGAGGCAGTGGGCAAGGAGGGGCATTCCAAGTGGAGGAAAAGCATGAGTGAAGGCCCAGGACCAACTGCACAGCACGTGTCTGGACTCTGGAAGTGAGGCATTTTAGCTGCGGTATGAGATCGTTCGTGAGAGCAGAGGAAGGGAAGGCTGTCAGCTAGAAGTGCAGCCATTGGATGGATGGCTTTGAGCCCCAGGCTAAGGAGTTTGAGTTTTACGATGAAGCTAGGGATGAGCTGTCTGAAGTTAGGGAGGCACAGAAAGGAAGGATAGAGATTTGTGCCTCAAAATCAACCTGCCCACCATCTGCAGAACAGAGGAGACTGGAAGAAAGGGAGAGGCTGTCAGTTTGGAGACTAATTAGGGAGCCATTTAAATAATTCGAGCGAGGGATAAGGAGTGTGTGAGCAGGGGCAAGGCATGGAGTATGGAAAGGGGCATACTCCTAACTCAGGGGTCATTAAGGAGGGAGTATCTTCACATATTGTCCTGGTATTAGGAGTAAGAAGGAGCGAGACGTGACTCCTAAGACAGAAGAAAGGTGGTTCGAGTCAAAGAAATATGGGTTTCTGCTCCCAGAAAGATGGTGTAGAAGTGATTGTTCTTACCCTTCCTTCCAAGTAGAGCTCAAAATCCCTGGACATTGTGCATAAAATAAACATAAGAAGACTCTGAAAAGTGGAGAAAAGGAGGCAGATCCACCAGGGACCTTAGAACTTGAAGGGTAACACAGCAGTGAGTTCCCTGTGTTTTGTTTCGCCTCTTGCAACCTGGAGTCTCATAACACAATACCCAACTCATCTCGGCTTCAACCCGACATCACTTATCATACAAAGAATCAGGAAAATCTCAACTCAATGAAAAAACTCAACCAACAGATGCCAACACCAAGATAATATATATGTTAGAATTACCAACAAGGATTTTACACGAGTCATCATAAAAGTGCTCTGAGCAATTATCAACACACTTTACACAAATGAAAAAGTAGAAAATCTCAGTGACGAAATAAAACATATAAATAGGAATGAAACTGAAATTTTAGAACTGAAAAGTGCAATAAATAAAAAATCTCAGTGGTTGAAGTTAACAGCAGAGTGGAGGAGAGAGAGGAAAGAAATCAGTGAACTTGAAGATAAATAGAAATTACCGAAAGTGACTAACAGAAAAAATAGACAAAAGGAGAAAGGAAGGGAGGGAGGGAGGGAGGGAGGAAGGTGACTTAGAGGCCTGTGAGACTATAAAAGATCTAGCATTCCCGTCATTGGAGTTCTAGGAGGAGAGATACAAGGCAGGACTGAAAAAGTGCTCAAGGCAATAATGGTCGTTATTATTCAAACTAGAAACCAATAACAGAAAGATAAAAGGAAATCCAAACACCTTGAAACTAGCTAACACACTTCTAAATAATTCATGAGTCAAAGAGTAAGTTTCAATGGAAATTTAAAAACACATTTAACTTAATCAGAATGAAAATACAACATATCAGAATTCATGGGATGCAGCTAATTCAATGCGGAGAGGGAAATTTACATCATTAAATGCTTACATTAGAAAAGCAGAGAAGTCTCATATCAATAATCTAAGCCTGCATCTCAGGAAACTAAAAACAAGAAGAGCAAAATAAACCCAAAGCAAGTAGAAGGAAGAAAATGATATTCAATCAGAAGTCTACGGATTTGAGGGGATTAAGAGGTACAAACTCTTATGTATAAAATAAATAAGCTACAAGGATATATTGTACAGCAACAGGGAATGTAGCCAATACTTTATCATAACTATAAATAGAGTATAACCTTTAAAAACTGTGAATCACTGTGTTGTACACCTGAAACTTATATGATATCGTACATCAACTATACCTCAAGAAAGACAGAAAGAAAAAAGAAAGAAAGAAAGAAGGAGGAAGAAATCTGTGAATTTAGAAAAAGAAAATCAATTAAACAATTAAACAAAAAACTGGCCCTTCGAAAAGGTAAAGAAATTGACAAATTTCTAGCAAGACTGACAAAGAAAGAAGATGCCGAATCTAACACCAGAAAGGAAGTGGCATATCACTATAGATTCTGCAGACGTCAAAAAAGTAATAAGAGGGCTTCCCTGGTGGCGCATGGTTGAGAGTCCGCCTGCCGAGGCAGGGGACACGGGTTCGTGCCCTGGTCCAGGAAGATCCCACATGCCGCGGAGCGGCTGGGCCCGTGAGCCATGGCCGCTGAGCCTGCGCGTCCAGAGCCTGTGCTCCGCAACGGGAGAGACCACAACAGTGAGAGGCCCACGTACCGCAAAAAAAAAAAAAAAAAAAAAAAAGTAGTAAGAGAATAGTCCAAGCAACTCTATACACATAAATCTGACAACTTAGATGAAATGGACCAATTCCTTAAAAAGTACAAACTACCACAGCTACTCCAATATGACATGGATAATTGTAATAGCCCTATAACTATTAAGGAAATTAAATTCCTAATTTTTTAAAATTTATTAATTTATTTATTTTTGGCTGTGTTGGGTCTTTGTTGCTGTGCGCGGGCTTTTCTCTAGTTGTGGCGAGCAGGGGCTACTCTGCATTGCAGTGCGGCAGGCTTCTCATTGCAGTGGCTTCTCTTCTTGCGGAGCACGGGCTTCAGCAGTTGTGGAACGTGGGCTCAGTAGTTGTGGCTCACGGGCTCTAGAGTGCAGGCTCAGTAGTTGTGGTGCATGGGCTTAGTTGCTCCGCGGCATGTGGGATCTTCCCGGACCAGGGCTCGAACCCGTGTCCCCTGCATTGGCAGGCAGATTCTTAACCACTGCCCCACCAGGGAAGCCCTAAATTCCTAATTTAAAATCTCCAGGCCAGATAGTTTCACTGGAAAATTATACCTAACATTTAAAGAAAAACATCAATTCTACCCAATGTCTTCTGGAAAATAGAAGATGAAGGAAAACTTCTCAGTCCTTTTTATGAAGTTATTATTACTCTGATATCAAAACCAGAAAACAACAGTACAAAGAAAAGGAAAACTGAACACTCTGAAAATAGGTGTATCTTCTTCAGAGAAATGTCTTTTCAAGTCCTTTGCACATGTTCGAATCAGGCTGGTTTTTTTTTTTTTTTTGTGGTACGCAGGCCTCTCACTGTTGCGGCCACTCCCATTGCAGAGCACAGGCTCCGGACGCGCAGGCTCAGCGGCCATGGCTCAGGGCATGTGGGATCCTCCTGAACCGGGGCAGGAACCCATGTGCCCTGCATCGGCAGGCGGGCGCTCAACCACTGCGCCACCAGGGAAGCCCCAGGCTGTTTGTTTTTATTGTTGAGCTGTAGGGGGTTCTTCATCTATTCTGGGTATTAATTCCTTGTTGGGTGTATGCTTTGGAAACATTTTCCATCGATGGCCTTTTCACTCTGTTGATAGTGTCCTTTGCTGCACAAAAGTTTTTAATTTTGATGAAATCCAATCTATTTTTTTCTGTTGATGTTTCCACCAAATCTGGAGATGCCTTGGGGCATCATCACAACATGGAAACACAGCGTCCTTTGTCCTTGACGCCTACACTCCTCTGTGGTCCCCACCCGGCACCCTTCCCCACCCAGCAGAGCCTGCGGGGCGCAGTGTTGTATGAATTCTCTCCACCACTCTTGTCTCGCACCAGATGGATGGCAGGACATTCGTATGCATCCTGGGGCTTTGCAAAGAACTACACAGCACAGAGTGGGGCTGAAAAAATGTTGGAGAAATAAATAAAGAGGTGACTGAATAAATGGCTCCTGGAAGGAAGAAATTGGCCTGTCAGCAGGCTGTAGAGCCTCAGACCTGACCGCTTGCAAAAGCTCTTTTCTTTCTTTCTTTCCTTATTGTCCTGGAAGGTTGCCTCTCAGTGGGACCTGGCTTTTATACAATTGTTTGTAGTGTAACAATACTGTTCTGTGGCTCTAAGGCAGTGGTCTAATTTCCCTCCTTCTTTAATGAAAAGGACATGTCTTCTGTGGGAAATCGGTGATTTACTGGGTGACCAAAGACTGTTTCTTTTCCTAATAGAAGCCAGTAGAGATAAGCTGCTTCCTGGAAGGAACAGGACCAGGTACCTCTGAATAGGAAATTGCTTTCATCGCCCCTGGTGTGTCCTTGCTAACGTGGAGTTGGGTTCATCCTGCTGTTCTCCCTCAAATGAACAGCCCTCCTCAGGACATCCAGTCCAAACACCTTTTTCAATGAGCTTCGTGCGTGTAACTCTCCCGTGAGCTCCAGGGCTCTTAGAACACAGATTCAATCTCAAATCAAAACTGAGAGCGCTCATTCCATAATAAAAAAAATCTGGCTGAAGCATGAGTCGTCGTTAATGATCCTTGCCTCATTTTTCATTCCTTTTAGGACTGCTGCTGTCACTGTCAGATAAGGGGTAGCAGGCGCCAAAGCCTTAGGAAAAGAAATAATAGGAGAAAAAACATGAAATTAAGAGAATTCAATTAACTTTTCGTGCAAATTGGGAAAAAGCTGTCATTATAAATTATTTGATTTTAGCAGTGAAAGCCCCCCAAGTAAGTCTTCCTTGTTCATCTGGAGTAAGTTTGAAAAGTCATGATATTCCAGGAAGAGCAGGACATGGAACTCAGACAGACCTGGATTTGCATCTGCACAGTGACTCCCTTCTCTCTGTATGATCTTGTACACGTTATGTAACCAGTTTTAACTTCTATGTGTTCCTCTGTAAAAGAGGGATATAATGAAAAATGCCTCACAGAGCTGACATAAGATTAAACAGGGCTTCCCTGGTGGCACAGTGGTTGAGAGTCCGCCTGCCGATTCAGGGCACACGGGTTCGTGCCCCGGTCCAGGAGGATCCCACATGCCGCGGAGCGGCTGGGCCCGTGAGCCATGGCCGCTGAGCCTGCGCGTCCGGAGCCTGTGCTCCGCAACGGGAGAGGCCACAACAGTGAGAGGCCCGTGTACCGCAAAAAGAAAAAAAAAAAAGATTAAACAAAACAGCATTTGTAAAGCATGTAGCATATGCTCAATAAATAACCCCTCCCCTCCCTCTGTATGTGGCATTTGTTGTGAGTATAGCCATTGGGGGGTGGAGTTACTTGCTAGGTGATTACTAATTTAAAAAGTGGTAGTCTAGTGGTAGACCAGATGACCAAGGCCATGAGGACCAAAAAATGATTTTTTTTTAACTGAGTTGTCGTCTCTTTTATCCACTCATTCTTTCATCAAACATTTGTTTCTGCCTTGAGAAAGTCGCCGATGGTGGTGAAGGATTAAAAACTGGGCTTGTCCTTGGAAGCTTGGCCTGATTTGCAGTTTGCTTTTTCTTCCATGACTTACTTCCAAATTGTCCCCAGATATTTGGGTTGGTTTGGGTGAGCTGCTGTGAGCACAGTGGTCGATGTCTGAGCCCCCCGCTTTGCTGTGCGCTCCAAGGATGGGCTCCATGGGTGTTATTCACGGCTGCATCCTGGCGCCCAGAATGCCACCAAGGGAACCGTCAGCATCACCACTGACCTCTGACCTGCATCCAGTAAATAACATTTTTGGTCTCATGTGATTCAGTATAATTTCCACTTTCTCAGGTCCCAGCTCAGAGAAGAGGCCGAGCAGGATGTGGAATGCTTGGTAGCTTGGTGGTTTCTCTTTCATTCACTGGGGCAGGAAGTGAATGGTGTGCCTTCCTCTAGGTGCTATTTCCACCTTGGTGAAAGAGCAAAGAGAAATGGCAGTGTATTCGGGAAGAACTTTGCAGAGTTAAAGGGTTTATTAGGGGCTTCCCTGGTGGCGCAGTGGTTGAGTCCGCCTGCCGATGCAGGGGACGCGGGTTCGTGCCCCCGTCCAGGAAGATCCCACATGCCGCGGAGCGGCTGGGCCCGTGAGCCATGGCCGCTGAGCCTGCGCGTCCGGAGCCTGTGCTCCGCAACGGGAGAGGCCACAGCAGTGAGAGGCCCGTGTACCGCAAAAAAAAGGGTTTATTAGAAACTGTAAACAGACAACACCATGGAGCGCAAAAGCAAGTGAGGATAATTGGAATCCTGTTCACCAAAGAATTACAAGATTCTGCCTTATTTTTTTCTTACAAATGTCTCCATTCTTATTCCCTATGGAGAAATCTGTTTCCAGAGACAGTTATAGTTCAGTCTCCTGGAGGGTGGAAGCCTCCCACCTTGCCACTCAGACGGTGACAGAACAGAATAGAGGTGCTGACCAGTCCAGGAGCTCCGGTTAAGGAGGGTGGACGGAGGCGCCAGAGGCTTCCAGGAAGAGGCAGTGTTTCCAGTCTTCACCTTGGAGAAGCAGATTCTCAGCAGAGGCGTTTTCATGGTCTGTCCTCACTTTTAAAGAAGTTCAGCAGGCAAGATTAGTGTCTCTCTTAAAAAAAAAAAATGTCCCTAGCATTAAAAAACAAACTTCACCGAAGTATATTTCAAAGATCTTGTTGGCTTTATTCAAAGATTTATGAATCAAGAAGCATCTCGTTCAGCAGATAGAAAAGAGCTGTCAGGAGCTGGACCAAATGAAACACTCTTATAGGCCGAAGGCAACGGCAGCAAGAAGGTTATACTTGGCAAAAAAGCAGGTTGGTTATGGCAAGATCACTTTCCTGTAGGGGACGGACGGCAGGGGTCTACAGGCAGGTGACCAGTGCCGGTCGGGCGACTGTCGCGGAAACTGTCGTTAAGTTGAATCTCGGCTTGGTGACTTAGCATGAATGACTCCATTTGAGGCCTGTCGTCTTGCTGGAACCCCTCCCCCTCTTTGTAATGACCAGAGGTGACCATGTACAACCAGAAAGCCCTCCTCCACCTGGTGGTCCCACGTTTCTTCAGAGAAGTGACGGCATGCTGGCATCTCATCCGTGGTGGAAGAGACCGTTTCCTTGTCTCAGCAGTTTTCTCCTGCACTCATTCTGTTCCTGTATTAAACATCCCCTGCCGTGGACCTAGGCAGCCCTAGTCCTCTGGGGACAGATCCAGGGGTCATAACTGCCACCTCCCAGGAGTGCAGGCTCTAGAGGGGGTGACAGAAGGAAGCAAATGGGCTCAGCACCGTTTGGAGGGGCTGTCCCTGAGGTGCGTTGAGACACCCTTGGGAAAGAGGATGGAGCCCCAAACCCTGTAGGGGGACGGGTCAGGGAGAGGCACACAGAGCCCAGCAGAGCCAGCGGGCAGGCTGCAGGACAGCAGGCAGGGAGACAGCACTTCCAGCAGGTCTGAGAGTGTTTGCAGGACTTCAGGACTGTGGAGGCGCAGGCTTGGGGACAGCAGGGGCCTGGTCAGAGCTGGAGACCCAGAGGGGTAGGGCGGACAGGAGTTCAGAGGGCAGAGGTCAGGGGGTCTCTAGGACGCCTGACCATGAAGGCAATAGGGCTTAGCCAGGGCTCTCTGCACGCTTGTTTGTTGGTCGCTTGTTTGTTTTAAATTCTTGACTACGAAAATGTTAAAACGTGCACAAAAATATAATAGTATCATTAACCTCCTCGCACCTGCTTATCCAGGTTCCATAATTGTCAATATGGAGCCAATCTTGTCTTGTTTCTGTTTTCCACTACCCCTCCTGCACCCCCTGGATTATTTTTTTTTTAATTTTTATTGAAGTATAGTGGATTTACAATGTTGTGTTAGTTTCACGTGTACAGCAAAGTGAATCGGTTATACATATACATATACCCACTCTTTTTTAGGTTCTTTTCCCATATAGGTCATTACAGAGTATTGAGTAGAGTTCCTTGTGCCATACAGTAGGTCCTTATTAGTCCCCCTGGATTATTTTAAACCAAACCCCTCACATCGTATCATGTTAGTTCAGCTTGTATCTCTAAGAGGAAAAGACTCATCTTAAACACACCATAATATCATTATTACAATTTAAAACTTAGCAATATCGCCAAATATCGTCTGATATTCAGGCAGTTTTCACGTTTCCCCAGTCGGCTCGGAGACGTCTTTTAACAGTGGCGTTTGGGTCCAGGTGAGATGTACACTTTGCACTTGGTCCGTAAGTCCTGTAAGTGTTACTAAATCAGTAACTGTCGCTCCCGCCTCGCCCTGACCCTGGCACTTGTTGAAGAGAGCCGGCGATTTGCCCTGCGTTCAGGCACTGGTTGTTGAGAGCTTTTGAGCCGAGGCAGGTCTCGGGGTGTGGGGGGACTTGGCGAGAACGGTGGCAGCCCAGGGGCCGTGGGCTGCAGAGGCACCCACCCGAGCCCGGGCAGGTGCACTCTGTCTGGGAAGGGAGGCTGGGCTAGGGCCGCGGCCGGAAAGAGGGGAAAGAGGGGCAGGTCTGAGAACTACTTAGACGTGCAATTGGAGGGGACGGTGAGGGAGAGGAAGGGTCAGCTAGTGCCTCCCAGGTTTCTGGTTTAAGCAGCTTGCTTGGGGTACAGGGTGTCATTAACCAGAGGGAGGATTTTTTGTTGGCGGAGGGGAAGGGAAAATGCATTACTAGGATACAGATTTGATTATTTAAACAAAGACCGAAATGAAAAACACACATATGCACGCTGATGGGGTTCAGGACATGCTACCCCAAAATAAGGCACCTTGACATACTAAGTATTTCGAGAGGAAGGAATTTGAGAAATGGCATTGTGAAAAGGACATTTATTTATTTGTTTATTAATTTGAAGTATAGTTGATTTACAATGTTATATTAGTTTCAGGTGCACAGCAGAGTGATTCAGTATTTTTACAGATTATACTCTAAAGTTATTACAGGATAATGGCTGTAATTCCCAGTGCTGTGCAGTAGGTCCTTGTTGCTTATCTATTTTATACATTATAGTTTGTATCTCTTCATCCCATACCCGTAACTTGCTACCCTCCACTTCTTCCCTTGCCACACTGGAAAATGCTAGCTTGTTTTCCTATATCTGTGAGTGAGTCTGTTTCTGTTTTGTTATATATATTCGTTTGTATTATTTTTTAAATTCCACATATAAGTTATCTCATACAATATTTGTCTTTCTCTGATTTATTTCACTAAGGATAATATTCTCTAGGCCCATCCGCATTACTGCAAATTTCATTCTTTTTCATGGCCGAGTAATATTCCACTGCATATAGGTACCGCATCTTCTTTATCCATTCATCTGTTGATGGGCACTTGGGTTGCTTCTATATCTTGACTATTGTAAATAATGCTGCTGTTAACATTGGGGTGCATGAGTCTTTTCTAATTGGTGTTTTCATTTTTTCCCAGATATATGGTCAGGAGTAGAATTGCTGGATCGTATGGTAGTTCTATCTTTAGTTTTCTGAGGAACCTCCATACTGTTCTCCACAGTGGCTGCACCAATTTACATTCCCACCAACAGTGTGCGGGGATTTCCTTTTCTCCACACCCTCTCCAGCATTTGTTATTTGTGGTCTTCTTGATGATGGCCATTCTGACAGGTGTGAGGTGACAGCTCATTGTTTTGCTTTGCATTTCTCTAGTAGTTAGTGGTGTCGACCATCTTTTCACCCTTCTGTTGGCCATCTGGATGTCTTCTCTGGAGTGCCTGTTCAGGTCCAGTTTTCGACCGGGTTGGTTTTTTGATATTGAGTTGTATCAGTTGTTTGTATACTTTGGATGTTAACCCCTTGTCGGTCATATCACTTGCAAACATTCCTCCCGTTCCCGTATGTTGTCTTTTTGTTTTGTCGATGGTTCCTTTGTTGTGCAAAAGCTTTTAAGTGTAATTAGGTCCCATTTGTTTATTTTTGCTTTTATTTCTTTTGCCTTAGGAGACAGACCCAAAAATATATTGCTGTGATTTCTGTCAAAGAGCTTTCTGCCTATGTTCTCTTCTCGGAGTTCTGGTTTTAGGTCTTTAGTAAAAAACACTTTCTGAACTTCCCTTGAAGCAGGTCATAAAACCCTTAAACCCTTATGTGCGAGGTACCCTCCCTATATCCACAGGAAAAGGGCATCCTTATCTTGGAATAGAAAGGGACACAGATGAATCTGAAGGAAGAGAACTTGCGATGTTTCCTCAAGTTTACTATACTTAGCTCGCACTCTCTGTCCTATTATATCTTTCCACAGCCTTCCACTCCTATCAGACCTAGCATAAAGACACTCGGATCTAACCATTTCTTTGGGCCTTCATTTCCTTGTTAAGGGTCCTGTGTCATGTGAAAGTTTATCAAGTAAATGTGTATGCCCTTCTCTTGTTCATCTGTTTCTCACAATAGGGGCCCCAGTCAAGAGCTTAGAAAGGTATTTCCCCCCCTACTACAGACACACAAAATGACTTAAACAAAAGAGACACTTGCTTATCTTCTACATAGATGCTGAAGTGTAAGCAGTTCAGAACGAACAGGGTGGCTCCAGGGTATTGGGACACAGGCTCTTTCTACCTTGTTCTGTCATCTGTCAGGTGGTCCGAGATGGCACGCCACCAAGACCACCGGCCCCAGTGAAGTGGAAGGAGAGCGTGCCTCTTCCCTCCCAGGTCATGGCCCGCAAGTTTCCCACATCCTTTTTGCTAAACATCTGTTTGGCTAGACCTTAGTCACGTGGCCATACCTCGCTGCAGGGAAAATGGGAAACATGGTCTTGTGTCCCGCTAACTCTCTGGGGTTCTGCTACCAGAGGAAGAACGGGAGGATGGGGAGGGTGACAGCAGAAGGTGTGGTTGGAGGCATGTTGAGCTCCAGGTGCCGTGGGTGAGTTTCAGGGGACGTATGTGCAACCCAGAAGAGAGGTCTCAGGACTTAGGATTCATGAGTTCCATTAGGAAGCCATAAGGTATCTGATCAAGGGAGGAACCAAACAGATGTAGGGGGACAAACGTTACATGTTATTTTGGGGGTCAGTTGGAGAGAGGCAAGGCAGAAACTGGATCATTCAGGAGCTGTTATAATGACCTAGAAGACTGCAGACAGCCACAGGACTTAACAACTGATTACATAGGAGGGAAGAGGCAGGGGGAGGTGACAGTCTAAGTGCTGACAGTCTAAGTGCCTGAGAGAGTGACGATGTCATTTCTAGAAAAGACAGGAAGAGGGACAGAGCTCACTCAGGGCGCATGGATAAGGGGCTCGGTGGAGAGGGGCAAGAAGGGCTTGGTTTTAGATGTTTTAATATGAGATGCCATGGGTCACTCCGGTGGCAGTGGATGGAGTGGACGGTGGTGAAGGCCCAGGCTTGGTGTCAGAGCTCAGAGTTCAAATCCGGGTTCAACCACTTCTAAGCCGTGTGGCCTTGACCAAGGGTATGACCCCTCTGCACACCACTGTCCCCGAGTAAAATAGGAACAGTAGGAGAACTCCTAAGAAGGATTGCATACATTCCTGTCAAACACACCCATAGTAAGTGCTGGTACACGTTTGATTTTATTCTTACGAGAGACAACTGTAAATTGTGTAACTGCAGTTGGAAATACAAGCCAGAAGCTCAGACAAGGGGCCGGAGGTCAAGACTGGGGAGTCTTTGCAGCACCGTAAGGATGTGTCAGCCGGGCAGGGGCGAGGCGGAGGCGTGCGGACCCTTGGGGAGCAGGCACGTGCGGGAGGGGCCCCACGCCGCCGTGGGCCCTGCGCCGCCGTGGTCCCCGCGCCGCCGTGGTCCCCGCGCCGTGGGTGTTGCTTCCGCAGCTCTTTCCAGCCTTGCCATTTTCCACCAGTTGCCTGACGGTTCCATGAAGCCTCTTCCCCATTGGACTCCATGAGGCAAGCCCCGAGCTGCATCCCAGCTCCCAGCTCAGAGCCCAGCACACAGTCATTATGTGTTGTTTGAAGGAATCCGGTGGGGAAGGAAAACTTGCGGGGTGGGGGGATGGGGATTTGTGTTGCCGCAAAAGAGCACCTGATGGAGAAGAAAATGCTACGACGAGGCTGGGGCGGGGGCAGGTCAACCTTGACCTGGTGCCCTGTGGTTCGCGCAGCCGCCGTCTACCCAGGCTTATTAAACGTCAGAGCGGTTTTCCTGAGAACGGAGCCTTGAAAGGCCGTCAGCCAAGCAGGTCTCATCACGTAAGCAAATGAAAAGTAAACAGCTGGTGTGTGGAATGGCTGATCAGAAGCTGGGGCTCTCTCCAGGGTCTCCGGTCCCCTCCCCAGGGCACATCCCTGAGTCTCAGGCCACATCCAGTGACTCTGACCGCTGGTGTACTGCCGGGGGTTGCCAGAGGCTCTGTGCCCATCACGCATGATTCTCAGGGCAGGGAAACGATCTTTCCTCTCCTCTGAGGTGGCTAGCCCGTGTCCTTCAATCACCCATCACTGTCAAGACACACGCAGACGCTCCGGGACTCTACGGTGTGACTGTGTAAGAGGCGCCGGTCCTATCCTAGAGGAGGCAGGAAGGGCCCTCGGGGACCGTCCCCTGCAACCTCACAGCCTCATTTAATGCTGAGAAACCGAGGCCTTGGAGAGAACCAGGGGATCAGAGCCTGAGCTCTACTGAGCACGTAGATGACCTGGCACTGAGTGGCTGCTCCCTGCGTGGCCGTCACTTAAGCCTCATACATGCTTTCTTGTAGGTTGTTGGAGGCATTAATATGTGTATCTTACTCAGGGAGGGCAACTCACTTGCCCAGAGCCCCAGGGAGCGGCAGAGACGTGACCCAAACCCTGAGTCCCTGCCTGCTGTGTGGCCAGGGGACGAGGTCACGTGGTGTTGACAACCCCGGGGAGCAGCAAAGGGCTGCTTCCTGCTCCGTGGTCGCCAAGGGTGGCTGGGGTCTCCTCTTTGTCACCTTCAGGCAGGGAAGGCTCCAGCGTCAAGGGCCAGGAGGGGCGAGGGAGTCAGGGGCGCACCTGCCCTTCAGCGTCAGCCAGAGGGCACCCCTCACGGTTACTGGCCGAGGGCCACTTGCCACGCTCAACCTCAAGGGAGAGGAGAGGGCGACCCGACCGTGTGGCTGGAGACCCACGGGAGATTCCTGGTGGCTGCCCCAATCACCACCAGCCACGCCCTTCCCATCGCCCCGCCCCCCGCCCCTCCCAACAAGCACTGAGATGCTCCCCGGGGGGCAGAGCCCTCACTGCCCTCCTGTACCACATTTGCTGCTTTTCCAGACCGTCTCCCTCTGCCCGGCTGGAAAAAAAAAAGCAAAACCTTTATTCTTTCTTATGGCAACTGCATAAATATAAATATGTTGGCAAATATTTACAGACCCCAGAGCTGAAAGGTGATATGCAAAGGGAATTAAATTACAGGCTGCAAGGTGTAATAAAACAGTATTTGGGTTTCCCCAGACTCGTGATATTGTTTCTTTTCTGCATGATATACTATGCTGGAAAGACATTCTTTTCTAGTCAGTTTCTTTTTATCTTTTTCTTTTTTGCCTCCGAACTGCATACAAAACTTTTACATTAATTTGAAGTTCATCTAAGGAAGTAAAGGGACTTCCCAAATAGCATTTTATAAATCTCTGTGGCTGTGTGTGTTATTATGGAAACATTTTAAACATACACAAAAGTGGGGAGAACCATATTGTGGTTGTTTAAACACATATGTGCAAGTCATTTGACCTGCCTCTTGTCAGGAGGTGGCATCTGGGTCCCTCTCGCCTGTACCTGAGTGAGCCCTGCGGCTGCTTCCACCAAAGAATGCGGTGGGAACAAAGCTGCGAGACTCTGAGGCTAGGTTAGAGAAGGCAGTTCTCTCAGGACGCACACCTCAGGAGCCCTGGGCCACCATATAAGGAACCCTAAGAGCCACTGCCAGGGAGAGAAATATACATCTTACACTGGTTGGGACCCTGTTAAATTAGACTGACAAAGACAGATTAACAAGAGAAAACCAAACAGAAGCTTACTAACGTGCATCGCACGTCCACACGGGAGAGCTCAGTGCGACGAGCTCAAGGGGTGGTTAGAACGTGGGCTTCGAGAGCATCTCGGCAAAGGACAATAATTTCACAGACAAGGGACGAGACGAAGGAGAAGGGTCTCCCTCGGCTGCGGTCCAGCGTCCGCGGGGATCCGGTCCTTCTGGAGGCTCGGAAGGAGCCCGTCTCCTTGCCTTTTCCAGCCTCTACCTTCTTTGGCTTGTGGCCTCTGCCTCCGTCTTTAAAATCAGCGTTGGCCAGTTTTCTGCTGCCCATTCGGACGCTGGTTCTTCCCACCTGGGGCTCTGTGATCACAGTGGACCCGCGCAGACAGTCGGGATCCTCCCCACGTCCAGGTCAGCTGGCTGACAACCTCAAGCTCACCTGCACCCTCCACTCCCCTGTGCCACGTCCAGTATATTCGCATGTTCCAGGGATTTGTCCCGGCCTCTTGGCAGGGCCGTTATTCTGCTACTTATGGACCGTGTCACAGGGGCCTGCCTTTCGAATCCACTGAAGGTCCTGGAAGGGTTTCCAAGAAGAACAGCAACTCTGTACCTTATAGTTCTTGGAGTTCCTTAGCTGTATGTCTTTGGTTCTTTCCTTGAAGTGTAAAAGTCATCCTGCTAGCCTATAGGTCCTAGGAATTTCCAGGAGAAAGTTCTGTTATTAACATTCAGTTACGCACTTATCCATTCATTTATTCAGTAATTTATTAATTCAACATGTATTTATTGAACACCTCTTATAAACCAGCTCTCTTGTAGGCCACGGAGACACAGCACAAACCACACAGACGATGCCGCCGTTTTCGTGAAATATACAGTCTGGTGGTGAAGAAAGACAGTAGACAGGCAAAATATCAGTACCTTGAAATGATGTTGGAGACAGACAAGTGCGATACAGAAAGCAGAGGTGAGATCACGAGTGACCACTGGGGTGGCCAGGGACGTCCCCTCTGAATAAATGACATTTCAACAAAGACCTAAATGCTGGGGCCCCCATGGGAGGTTCCAGGGGTGAGAGCGGTCCAGACCAGAACACTGCAGGTGCAAAGGCCGCGAGGCAAAAGCCAGCTGGGCCTGTGGAAGAGCCAGGAAGGAGGCCAGCGCGGCTGCAGACGGTGAGCGGGGAGGAGGGTGGTGGACAGCAGGGTTGGGCAGCTTGACGGCTGGTCAGGAGAAGCTTCAAGGGCCGAGGCAAAGGGTGTGTCTGGTTGTCAGGGAAAGCTGTGGGAAGGGGTTTGCTCTATTTTTTTTTTAATCTTTTGTGTATGTATTTATTTATTTATTCGGCACATGGGATCTTAGTTCCCCGACCAGGGGTCGAACCCGTGGCCCCTGCATTGGAAGCGCAGAGTCTCAACCACTAGACCGTCAGGGAAGCCCCGGGTTTGCTCTATTCTCGATGGCAAGGTGTGAACAGAACTTAGTGATGGATCTTGGGTGTAGAACAATCGCTTGGGTTGCTTGGAGGCTGGGGGGAGACAGGCTGACAGGGGTCCAGGAAGGAGATGACAGGAGAGAGGCAGTAAGGACGGACAGGAGATGCTTCTGGGCATGTGCAGAAGCAGAGTCGACAGACTGCTGGCGGATTGGACGTGCTGAGGGGCTGGGGGGAGGTGACGGATGCCAGAGCATCTGGCCTGTGAACCGCTGCTGTGGAGGAGGCGAAATTCCCCCTCTGATCCCTCTTGAGTTCTCCTGGCGGGACCAGTAATAAAATCGACACAATGCAGATGAGCGGGAGAAAGAGAAACCTTTAATTCACGCACGCAGATCTAAATTCTCATAGAAATGGGCCCTGAGGAGGGCAGGCGGGAATTGACAGGACAAAGGAACTTAGGTTGGGTGCCTAATTGGCAAGGAATTTAAGCTCTGGGCTTGGGTTCTAAATTAGTAAAGAGGGAACGAGGTGTGTTTATCCAGGCTGCTCAGCCCTGAATCCCCATCTGTGGTGATAAGGACGCCTCTTCCTCCTGTACCTGTACCCTTCACATGGAGGATTTAGTTCCTGCTTTCGGGGGGACAGAGAGGAGGGTCACCGTGACCCTCTTGCGTCGGCCGTTTCTTCAGTAACTTTAATTCAGATTAATCAATACGCCGAGGAGGCACATTTTGGGGCAGCCCGCCCTGGGCCCCAACTAAACTGAGAGGCACGTCTAGGAGGACCGGGGTTTGCTGCTGCCGTTCTGCTTTGGGCCAGAGAAGGATTTGGAGCGCAGAGGCCAGCTTTGAACAAGTGTGAGACGTGTTCAGATACTCAAGTGTGACCATCAGGGGGAAGTCAGGTGAGGAGTCTGGGCCGGACGGAGATACCATGTTCATGAAGATGGTGTTTAGAGCCGAGGTCTGGGTGTCTCCCCGAGGGAGGCTCTGGTGACGGGATGAGATGTCCCCATCAGGAAATGCACCCTCTGGCAGGTCTCTGCCCCCTCCCATGGGCACTGCCACATCCCACCTCCCCCCACCCCCAGGGTGAAGCGCTGAGGCACTGCTTCAGGCACTAAGGTTAACGAGGTGCCGGGACACCTCCATAATCAACATAAATAAAATTTCCATGCATTTTTTAAAAATAAAAATTAATGCAAAAAACCCACGACAAGCAAAATAGCAAAATGTTTAAATAAAGACAGGACTATTACCAGTGTGGAGCCATGTCAGAGCCCGAGGCAAGAGGAAAAGTAGTAATTCTCATCCTGCGTCTGTTTAGAAAGTGAGGCACCTCATTCCCCCACCATCACCCCATCCTCCACACCCTGCACCTCTTCTGGGGCCCCAGCGGCTCTCAACGCCCTGCACAGTGGCAACAATTGTTGCACTTTTTTAAAAAAATGCAGATGCCTGGGCCCAGCCCCGGGCCAGTGCAAATGGAATGCCAGAGGGTGAGGCCTGAGCATCTTACGATTTAAGCTCCCCGGGTGGTTCTCCTGTGCCCGGGGCTGGGAATCACTGTGACTGCCAGAGTCCGGAGGGTCCCTGGAAAGCCAGCCATCCTCTCTCTGCGGGTTCTTAGCAGAAAGAGGGGGAAGAAAGTAATTGCATTTTTTCTGCGCAGAAACTGGAGACAAGCCAGAGTACCAGGAATCGTTCTGTCAGTCCCAGATCTGCTGGTTCCTGGAGAGCCTCCTGCAGACGTGGTGCCCGCCAGCTCCCTCAGCTCCCGCCCACAAGCCTGGGTGGTCCTGAGTCTGCTCCGCAGCAGCTCCCCCCTACAAGCCTGGGCGGTCCTGAGTCTGCTCCGCAGCGGCCTTGCACTAAGCATCCCGGGCTCCGGGGCCCCCTTCTCCCCCACTGACGTGGACCTCCCCAGAAAGGTGCTTGTGAGAAACAAATTCGATGCCAGTACCATTCAGTGCCGAGAGCAGGCTGAGGGCAGCTATACTTACCACTGCTATTCAACAACAGCGTTTATAACGGTGATATTGAGGATGAAGGTGTGCTTTCCTTCAGCCGAGTCAACACATTCCACGGATTTGTTCGTTCACACCTTTGGGAGGATTTACTGTGTGGTCCTCTGGGGTGCTGTGCTGGTTTAGTCAGTCAGCGAAGGTTTCTCATTCACGTACTTCCAGCCAGGTGCTTGGGGTGGGACGGCTTTACGTAATTAATACTTACATGCGGACGGAGTTTTACACAGTGTCTTCTGTTCTCACCAGCCATAAGAGAACTCAGCCGTCAGGGTGCTTCTGGAGAAGCAACCATTTGCTCTTGGAAATTACATCAGCTTCGTTTTTCTGTATCCGTGGTGAATTTCCCCCTCTTCTTCCAGCCTTTGCTGTTTGGTCCCAAATCCTCTTCTTACTGGGGAATCCGCCGGGGGTTCCTTTTTCTAACCTTTTTCTAGCCTTTTTCTAGCCTTTTTCTAGCCTTTTTCTCTCATTCTGGTCGATTTAGCTATTATTGTACCACTTTTATTTCTTCCTGAAGTATTCAGATTTAATTACATGTTTTTCTTCTGCCTCCGGTTCAAGTGTGCTAATTATGTGGTGTTTAGTCTGTCTCAAGTTTATTATTAGACTTTTCATTGTCCCTTCATTTGCTAAATTGTAGAGAATTTGTATCTTTAGGACTCTTTCCATTCATGGTGTCATTCCTTAACAAGGAAAGTTAAAAACTACGTAGATAAAAGTAGGCTGAACTCAGTGTTTCCACCTCTGGGTGTAGAATCCTACGTAGTGAATGAGGCTGGTAATTCTGTGGTCAGCCAGCTGCTAAGTATTACTTTAGGGAAGTTGACTCAGCACTAGCGCTTTTTCTTACAACAAATGGTTGAGAAACCGGGGGCATTGAGATGCTGAAGTGATGTCTCATCACTGGCTTTGGGTACCTGTGGTGTAGCTCTTGCTCTAGCATCTGGCTTTGAGGATGAGTATGAAGTGATCCACATGGATGAACCATGGCCTGGCCCGGAACCTGTGACTGCTGTCCCATGGCCAGTTTCTGGTACACGGAGGCAACTGGCCTACAGCACTGCAGGGCCCCTCCCTTCAGCATTAAGGAAACCCCACCTGCCCACCTCTCTTTGGCCGTTTCTCGGCTCATCCCCAGCTGTACCATAGAAGGTTAGCAGTGTGACTGCTATCACTACCGTTCTCACCTGGCTCATTTATTCATTCGTTCACGCATTCAGTCAACAGACACCTGCTGAAGAGTGACTGTTCAAGGGCCCAGGAGAGAACTGTGTACAGAACAACCAATGTCCCTGCTCTCGTGGAGCTTCTGTTACGTGGCAGGAAAAGTACTCTTGATAAAAACCAGTAAAAATACAATGTGCCAAGGAGAGTGTAGATGGGAGCGTGGTTCCCGGACCCCCCAAGCCTGCTCATGTTAGAGTTAAGCATCACACGTTGCTATGGACAGTGCAGCTCCTTGCCAGGAAATAGCGTCCATTCTGGCCTCTGGACACTGGGCGTGGCAGGTGACGCACCTGGGCTGTGGGGTATCGGTGGACCACGCAAGCAGAGGCTTCACATATGCTCCTGGCTGTTGGCTTGCTTCCTGTACTTCTGCCATTGCCGCGAGAACATGCCCCGAGTAGTTTCTGGTCCCAGCATAATGGGACCCCTGTGGCACCGACTTGACCCCAACCTGCAGCCTGGAGACCCGCCCAGCAGACCCAAGGTGGTAGCATCTCTGTTGAGCTGAGCCCACCGGGATCAACCAGTCCCGTAGCCTGTGGACCCGTGAGCGTGAGTGTAAAGGCTTGCTCCTGGACATGACAGTCTGAGGGGTGATTTGTTACAGAGCATTGTCACTGGAAGAGCTGCCTAATACAGGTGTCAGGTCAAACAGAAATTAAACAGAGAGAGGGATGGGGGTACCCACAGTGCAGGGAAAGAGGAGTGACCTCCACTGCAGGCCGCACCGCAGGCTTTCTGGATAAGCGACATCTGAGCGGGAGTGTGGGGCATTCCCACTTGTCGGGGAGTCATGATGTGCCAGACGCTGAGTGTCCCGTTCATTGTTCATACATTTTATGTGGCAGGTGCTGCTATGATCTTTTTTTTTTTTTGGCCGCGCCATGCGGCATGCGGGATCTTAGTTCCCGACCAGGGATCGATCCCGTGTTCCCTGCATTGGGAGCTCGGAGTCTTAACCACTGGACCGCCAGGGAAGTCCCTCATTTTTAAGACAAGGAAACTGAGGCACAGAGCGGCTCTGTGACCTGCCCAGAGTCTCACACACAGCGAGTAGGAGGACGGGGATTCTATTCTGTTCCAACCCCAGCTGTACACGCGAGTGTCCTGGCCCTGACCGCCTGGAGTCAGCAGAGGCCCCACAAGTCGAGGCCTGGTCCCCAACAAGACACTCCTGTTTCACAGGCCACTGGGACCCCTGACTGACCGGCTATAGTTCCAGAGTTTCCATGACCCCTCACGCTTAATAATTTGCTAGTACAGCCCACAGAACTCAGGAAGGTGCTGCACTTATATTTACAGTTTATTATAAAGGACATAGGTCAGGAGAACCAGCCAGATAAAAGGAGCAGAGAGCTGAGCTCTGAGGCATGTGTTCACCAGCAGGAAACCGCGGGCTCCAGAGCGTTTATCAGGGCCTCACAGCGGGGCACGATGGACTGAGTCATTGTCTGTGTGATTGAACTCAGTCTCCAGCTCCCTTCCTCCCTGGAGGGGGGATGACCAAAACCCCCTACCTTCTCATCACACGGTCTGCCTTTCCAGTGACCAGCCTCATCCCGACCCATCTAGGGACCCACCTTGAGCTGCATCCGTAGCATCACAAAGACACTCCTATCAGATCCTGAGGGCCTGTAAAGCTCTGTGCCAAGAGCAGGGGAATGAAAACCATCATAATTAAAGCTTCCTGAACAGACTAAACAGCAGAATAGACTCAGCAAAAGGAGGACTTCGTAAACTGGAAGAAAAACCTGAAGAAATCACCCAGGAGGCACAAACTGAGAGATGATGTTGTGGAAAATATAAGAGGTTAGGGGACGCAGAGAAGAACGTGGGAACGTCCCTCCAGGAGGAAGAAAGAGAGAGAAGGAGGGGAGAGCAAATGCGGTGACGTAACGGTGGAGAACTTCTAGAAACGATGGGAGAACTAGCTGCTTCTGCTTCAGGAGAAGCAGAAGTTTGAAATATTTCTGTAGTTTGATATTTCATAATATTTAACACTCTTTTTCAGATTCTCTTCCCATTTAGGTCGTTACAGAATATTGAGTAGAGCTCCCTGTGCCGTACAGTAGGTCCTTGTTGGTTATCTATTTTATATATAGTAGTGTGTATATGTCAATCCCAACCTCCTAATTTATCGCTTCCCCTCGTGTTTCCCCTTCGGTAACCGTAAGTTTGATTTCGAGATCTGTGAGTCTGTTTCTGGTTTGTAAATAAGTTCATTTCCGCAGAACTTCCTGCCTCTTGCATGGCCCATTCCCTTCACTACTGGATCATCCCCCTCCAGCAAAGCTGCTCTTTGTGTGGCCATTCAGTGACCTCCACTGAGAGGCACTCCTGACATATTTCACACCCAGTCGGATTGATTTTAACAATCCCTGCCCTGGTCTGTACACGTAATTAAATTCAGTAATAATCACTGTTTTCTTGGTTCAACGTCATGAACCTTTCCCCCTATGTTTTAGGAGTTTTGTGGTTTCAGGACTTATGTTTAGCTATTTGGGTCCTAGTTATTTTTGTTGTTTTTATTACATTACAGTTAGTATTATTATCGTTTCTACTAATGCTGTCTATAAAAGGTTCCTGCCGTTGATGTGGAAAATTAAGAGCTTACTGTTATGCATTTTAATCTAATAAACACTGGCTGTGCTCACTTATATATAAATCTCTCTACCAACCTCTGTAGAAGGAATATGAAAGAAGTCAAAAGGTGTGATCTCTTCTCTCAAATAAGGTCTAGTCCTCAAGATAAAACCCTAGTCTTGTGTGTTCGTGGTGCCCCCTGCTGCCTCGCAGGCTCTGTTCTTGCTGGGGTGCGGTCACTGATTCCCTTCGCAGTTGTTACTAAGGTTCATCTTGTTTCCAGCTGGGCTTCCTCCTTTTGTGCGAAACCTAGAGGCGCCTTATTACCGCTGTAGCTCTAGCAATTAAGAGGACATTTCCATGAGGCATTTGAGCGAAATGAAAGCGCTCTGAAGGAGACACGCAAATTACAAATGTTACGGGTGCTGGTTGGAGCCTCACCTTTCAGGGGCAGTTCGTAATGGCCGAGAAGGGCCATCGCTCGTGGCGCTCAGTCTTTGTTTCCACTGAGTCACTGGAAACGGAAAAACACTTTCGTCTCAGCTCAGAAATCCCAGTGCTGCAAAGCCAGCCTCAGCCTCTTCCCTCTGGTGACTTCTGGGGTCTGAAGAGACACGAGACCACAGCAGTTTGATTACGTGGATTCTGCAGGTGGACATCCAGCCTGACTTTCCCTCCCCGCCGGAACCCCAGCTTTACGCTCTCCTCTTCCCTGTAACCGTCCTGGGTTTGCTGTACAGGTTGGAGAGGCCCCTTACATCCTAGGCTAGAAATAACACAGACCTACGCGAATCCGGACCCAGAGAGGAGCAGCCTTCGGGTCTGGATTCACGCAGTGGCAAAGGCTTCAGGAAGCAGCTCCCAGAGAGGGTGTCTGAGCCAAGGTGGAGCCCCCTTCCCCAGAAGCCACCGGCAAGGGCTTCAGAGGTGCACAAAACTTCCCGAAAGGGAGGGCCCGAGGAAGGAGACAGCTACTGGCGATGTGAGAGGCCACGTTCTCCAGGAACCACGGCTGAGTGCCCAGGAGCCCTTGCTGGTCTCACAGGATGCTGCTGCGTGGCCCTTGGACGGAGCTGCTGTTTCAGCTGCCCGGGAACTAGCTGGCCTCGCGCAGGAGGCTGTACCCTCCTTGAAAGCGGGCCTCTCACTGTCCTAGCACAGCATCTGCCTCCGAGAAGACCCTCAAGACGAGCAGTCTGTCACACCCCGTCCTTTTACTCTGCTTCACTTCATATCATTATTTACCTGTTTACGGTCTTCTCCCCCCTGGATTGTAAGCGCTAGGAGGGCCCCCCCCCCCAGTGCCTTAGAGGGGGCCTTGAAGTCAGGATTTGTTGCATGAACGGACAGATGATGGGTGGACGGATGGATGGGTGAGCCCAAACTGCTCAGCACCAGCTCGCCTCCCCCGAGCTTAGTGGGGACACAAGACACTTCTCTGAACCTCACGACTCAGATGGGAGCCTAACTCCACCCACTGCCACCAACCAATCCTCTGGAAGGCCTGCGATGATCAGACCACTTCCCTGCTTGGCCCCTTTCCATCTTCCTGATTCATACCTGAGTTAGGGGGATGTTCACCCCCTGTACTAATCAGGGTTCTTTAGAGAAATGAACCAACGGGATGTGTGTATGTATATCGAGAGAAAGAGAGAGACAGAGAGAGGCTGATTGATTGATTTTAAGGACTTGGCTCCTGTGACGGTGGGGCTGGTATGTATGAGTCCTGCGTGGCCTGGCGGCGGGAGCCCCAGGGAAGAGCTCAAGTCTGAAGACCGTCTGAGGCAGAACTCCCTCCTCTTTGAGGACCTCCGGCTCTTCCTCTTAAGGCCCCCAGCTGATTGGATGAGGCCCACCCACGTGAGGGAAAGTCGTCCACTTTACTCAAAGGCTACTGATTTAAATGTTAACCTCCGTAGTGGCTGCACCAGTTTACATTCCCACCAACCTGAAACTAACACACCATAGTTAATCAACTGTACTTCAGTATAAAATAAAAAGTTTAAAAAATAAATAATAGTAAAGTGTAAAAAACAATGACAACAACAAAACGAAACCAAATGTTAATCTCACCCAAAATATTCCTTCCCAGAGACACCTAGAACAATGTGAGCGCTGTGGCCTAGTCAGGGTGACACAGAATTCACCATCACACCCACCCTGATGAACCGAAAGAAAGGAAGACCCACCCCCTAAGTCCTCCCCCCAGGACAGCCTGCCCCACTCTCACCCCAAAGTGAAGGGGGCCCCTTGTTTTCCTTACTTCCACAAATGTCTTATAGAAACTCCCTGAAAATCTGATCTCCAGACTTTCTCTGAGGAATACAAACCGCGTTTCTTACAAAGCCCATTGGCTGTTCTGTGCGCGTCTCATGTTAAACGTCTGGCGATGCAAGGCCTCCCTCGTGTGGCTTCTATTAGTGTTTCTCCCCAACGCTTCAGTTACAGTGACTCTGAACAGGGTGAGGGGTACTGGATTCCCCAGGTCCAGCCGGCCCCCCTTCCTGCTTGCAGCTCGTCAGGAAGTGGGGAACGCCGGCCGGGGTGCTGCAGGAGCGTTCACATCCGACAGCAGGACCCGGAGGCTGACGGGGGATAAGAAGACAGTAGTCGCTCCCTCCTTTAGTCGGTTCCTCGCACTGACGTGGTCACAGAGGGAAACGCTTTATTGCCGGGGGATGTTTTTGGACACAGAAGCTCACAGTATACGTAAAGGAGAAAGAAAACGAAACCGATGTGGGAAGTGCATCCTTTGCTCCGTGGTTTGAACAGGGCCTCTTACTCCCTGATCCTGGGCTCCCCCTGGTACCGCTGATGCTCTGGCCCCTGGTCAGGCCCCGTTAGAGAGGCTGCCTGGTTCCAGCTCCCCACCCCACCCCAGGCCCCGCCCGGTGGGGTCTCCTGGGGGCTGGAGGACCCCCAGTTTTAGAGACCCCACTCCCCTCCCTCGTCACCCTGAGGGCGTCTTCCCAGCGGCCTCCTGGCCTCGGCTCCTGCATCCACAACCTACCCGCAGAGCTGGCCTCAAAGTTCTGTCTGTGTTCATCCCTCCAACCAGCTTAGGTGCCGGTGTGGCTGCCCCTCTGTGTAGGCAAGTGAACGTGACTCGGGAAGATTCAGTGCCCCGAGCAGGGCAGCCCAGGCAGGCAGGGTCGGGCAAGGCTCGGACCCCAAGCCCTGGGTCTCCCCACTGCCTCGTCTTCCTTTTGTCTGGCCTCGGGGTCCAGAACCCTGAATGCCTCCTCCTTTGGCTCAGCATTATTTATTTCAGACAGGACTGAAGGGAATGGGTGTGAATTAATGAAGTCACGTGGCGCGAATAACTGACGTTTACAATGTATTCTCCCTCCCCAGGTGGAAGCATTATAGGCTTGGTAAAGTCCCTGTGTCCGGCTTAAGCCTAAGGAATGACACCTTGTCGTTGCCCCAGATATTAAAGTTCTGAGTAAACTGCGGGTCTCATATCTATTTCATATGAAATTGTATATGAAATATAAACATAATTTTCATATAAAAATGTTAACGTGAAATATAAAATTCCCAAGCTGGAAGTCAAGGCTGAAATGCAGGACGTGATCTGGAGGAGGTTTTGTTAGATTTATTCTGGGTCCCAAAGAATCTTCCTTAACCCTCGGGCATCACCCCGTAGGATGCTGTGCAGCTGAACTTGCCTGTCCCCTGGGGAGTGGCAGTCCTGCTGCAGAGGTCAGGGAAACGTTACCTCCGAATTCCAGGCGACGATGCTGCCTTGTTTGTTTCCATCTGTCCACGAGGTCTTGCACAGAAGAGGGATGCAAGCAACCCTTGACGTATAAGCCTTGAGTTAATGAATGGGCTCATTCAACTCATGGTCATTGAGTACCTGCTCTATGTCGGACACTCTGCTGTGTGCCAGGGACACAGAGGGGAAAAGACAGATGTAATTCCTGCCCCAGTGGAGCCAAGAGCAGGAAAGCAGACACAAACCACTACACTGCACTACACTGTGATGTGGGCTACAGTGGGGAAGGGCAGGACGACAGGCAGACATGGGGCAGGTGACCTGTCCCTGCCTAGGGGTCAAGGAAGGCTTCCATGAGGGACAGACATTTCGGCTGAGATCTGAAGAGCGAGAACTAGACATAACAAGGCCAGGGCAGTGCAAGCAAAGCACTTCCGGGGAAGAGAACCGCATGTGCAAAGGGCCGGAAGTAGCAGGCAGCTGGGTATGTGAGATCCTGCAGGTGACTAGAGGAGGTTGCAGTGGGGGAGGAAGAGGGGCCTGGACAGTCGGGCCAGGGCCAGCTCACCAAAGGTCTTGTCCACTAGCGTTTTTCTTTTTATTTATTTATTTATTTATTTTTGGCTGCGTTGGGTCTTCGTTGCTGCACGCGGGATTTTCTCTAGTTGCGGTGAGCGGGGGCTACTCTTCGTTGCGGTGCATGGGCTTCTCATTGCGGTGGCTTCTCTTGTTGCGGAGCATGGGCTTTAGAGCACAGGCTTCAGTAGTTGTGGCTCGTGGGCTCAGTAGTTGTGGCTCACAGGCTCTAGGGCGCAGGCTCAGCAGTTGTGGCACACGGGCTTAGTTGCTCCGCGACATGTGGGAACTTCCCGGACTAGGGCTCGAACCCGCGTCCCCTGCATTGGCAGGCAGATTCTTCACCACTGCGCCACCAAGGGGAGTCCCCACTAGCGTCTTCCAAACCAGTCTTCAACTACAACCCACAGTGAGAAATGCATGTAACATCATAGCTCAGGACGCACACATCAGTATGACACAACAGTCAGCAGCAGTACTCCCCTTACCCTGCATGAAGAGCTCCATTTCCACCTTATTCTAGTTTTGTCGGTGCTGGCTGTGACCCCCAAGCTGATTTCACAACCTTCACAGGATGAGCCTCCACACACCCTGTAAGTCCGCGCGGGGAGGCTGGACGTCGTCCCGAGGTCGGTGGGAAGTGGTTGATGGGCTTTAAGCCAAGAGCAACCTGGTCTGGTTCCCTTCGCAGGGAGATACTCCAGTGGCAGCAGAGGGAGGGCCGTGGTGGGCAGGGGAGGGGTACCCTGGGGCCGGTAGGTGGCTGTCACCTGGTTGAGAGATGGCAGCACCCAAACTGGAGCAGTGGCAGTGTGGACAGAGAAAAGTGGGTTGAGTTCTGAGGTTCCTAAGACAGAGAGTAGATGATTGTTTGCAGGCATGGAATGAGGGGCAGGGACGGGTCCAGGTTGACTCCAGGTTCTGCGTCGGTAACTGGAGGGCGGAGGGCTGATTGTTGGGATGCGGGGTGATTGGGGAGGACCCCGTCGGGGGTGAAGATGCTGAGTTCCGCTTCAGGTACGCTGGGTGTGAAACAGGCAAGAGCTGATCCTCCTGGACCTGGGAGTCAAGAAGGGGAGCCGGCTTTGGCTTGCGGAACTGGGTCTGAGCAGTGTCTTGGGGGTGTTTGGAGTCTTGGCAGAGAAGTGATCTCTTAGGGAGCGTGTGGGGAAACGGCAAGGACGGACCCTGGGGCGCCCACAGTTCCTGCTCGAGCACCGTCTTTGTCCCCAAGTAAGAATCAAGTCATCATCTTCCAGACACTGCAGACCTCTGGGTGACATTCCCCGAGGAGCTTAACCCAGAGCAGGCCTGTGTGTTTGAGTGGATCGTTAACCATTATCCCAAGAAACCTGGACCGAGCCTCCCTTATGGCGAACGGACCTCTTCTCCCGGCTGTAACTGTGGGGAAAGCCCACGCGGACGCTGCCGACCTGCGGGCCCAGCTGCCCTGCGGCTTGGCTGCGCATTTCAGATGTTTTCCAGCTTGGCTGTTTTTGAACTAAATGTGTTCCTCGTGCTGGGGAAGATGTGTTTGATGTTATTGAAATCCTGAACAATAAAAAGATGTTGGGAATTATTAGAAGTTGTAGCAGCTGGAATGGAAATATTCTGGCCCTGGGTTTAAATTAGTAAGTTGCCTTTCTGGATAAGGAGTCGTATTAAATTCCAGCCCTTTGATTCAGCAAAGGATTTGCCTGCCGTCTAGGAAATGGCCGGAAATAGTGGGTTCTGCCTGGACCCTCTCCCCACCTCCGTCTCACTGTCTGTTTCCCACCCTTGCCCATCACATCCATGAATCTTGAGTTCAAAACCGAAATGGTGTAAAATTGAGGCATACGTATAAAATGCTACTCGTTTAAAAAAGGTTTTATATTGGAGTAGAGTTGACTTACAATGTTGTGTTAGTTTCAGGCGTACGGCAAAGTGAATCAGTTGTATATACTCATTTTCAAAAATTGACCTTTTTATGAAAAAAAAATAAGGTATGTTAACTGTAGAAAGCTTAGAACATACAGGTGCGCAATGGAAGAAAAGTCAGAGCATTCATTCACTCGACGAACGTGCTGCTGGGGTAACGGAGGACGAGCGTGGGCGGGTCCTGCACGTCAGTGACAGGGGCTGCGAGGAGGGTGCAGGCCGAGCCCTCTGGGGGCTGGTTTTCACCCGTGAGCGGGAAGGACACACTGAGACGGGCCTTTGAAGAAACACTTGCAGGAGGTGGGCAAGGAGGGGGAGAACATTCCAGACAGAGGACACCAAGTAGGCACAGCAGGGAAACCAGCGTAGGGGCAGAGGCGGGAGCAGGGGAGACTGGAGCCGGGAAACCACCACAGTGAACAAGTTCGGCTTTCATGCCCATTTCCCAGTGAGTTTGGAGTCAGTGCACAAGAAGGACCTGCTCTGACTCCCGTTTCCCCAGGAATCCTGGCTGCTGCGCTGGGGTGGGAGGGCCTGCAGGGGGAGGGGTGGAGGCAGGGAAGTTGCCAGAGAGACCAACGTGAACATGCACTTACTTCCCACGCTCGTTTTTAAACGCGTGCATTTATTAGCGAGGGTTCAAACTCTACAAACTATGCTCTAACCTTCATTTTCCCCTTGCTCTCTCGTGAACATCTTTCCGAGCTGCCGAGCATTGGCCTGCAGGGTTACCTTTGCTGCGGGACACAATTCTGTTGTAGGACGTCATAGGCGAAGCAGAAGCCCGTGCCCGGTGATCACCGGGTCCCAGGCACGGCGCTCCTCCGCCATGAGCGAGGGAATCTCATTTGCCCATTTTGCAGATGAGGAAACCGAGGCCAAGAGGCTCACCCAGAGCGGAGTCAACATTTAACCCAGAGCTGCGATCACAGGCCCTGCGTCTCCTGACTGCCTTCTGTCACCGAACTTACAGTCTCCCTCTTAGAAACGGCACTGCCCTAAGCATTCGTGTGGCCAGATCTTTGTGACCATCAGTAATTATTTCCCTAGAACCAATTCCTGGAGGTAGAATTTCTAGGTCAGTTCTTTTAATGTGACAATTAAACTCTAATGCGTTGCAAATGAAACGAGTCTGCACAAGTCATTCCAGATGCTCGGAGGGACCGTGGATAGTATTGAACACAATGCATGACAGTTAATCGGGAAGCAGTGATGATCTTGGGTCTGACGGGGCTTCTGGGAGCGGAGCTTCCTTGTGACCATGTTTCTCCGGAACAAGGACTCGACCGAACACTAGCGGCCATTTCTCCGTCCAGCCCCTCGCTCCCCGGTGCTCTGCAGGGCTGTCCACACCGGATCCACCTGGAGAGCCAGGCAGGTGCTTCCCGAGTAGCTCTGCTGCATGATGCCTCTGAACTCGCCCTCTGCCCTGATAAAGGCCCGTCCCTCCGCTTGCCTTGTGACTTGCAAGATGCTGTTTAATCTTTGCTGCCACCCTGTGGGGTTAGTACAGAAGCAGCAGCAGCAGCAGCAGCAGAGGCTGAAGAATTGCCAACGGTCCTCAAGTTCCAAGGCTGAGAAGCAGAGGCAGGACGGTGGTTTGGATCTGGAGCTCCCTGACCAGCCCAGCCCCACGGCCCGCTGTGCTTCACGGGCCCATCGTGACTCTAGGTTGGGCAGGGGGTCGCTGGAGGTACAGGGGTGAAGGAGTTAAGCTTGCCCTGCTCCCTGCCCAACTGATGCTCGTTCCCTCGGAGCCACGAATATCCACGTGGGCCCGGGCCCAAGGACTAAAATGATTCCAATGCTGTTTCATCTTTATCACAAATTTCAAGAGCACTTCCCTCCTCTTGCCGGGGACCCAGGGGGGAAATGTCAGGGCGGGGCTGCCAGATTAACAGCCCTCCATACAACTGTCAAGTTCTTGGGCGGTATTAGGAACTCTTTTTTGGAAATTTAAAACGCTGTTAAAAATCGGGAGTTCCCTGGTGGTCCAGTGGTTAGGACTCCATGCCTTTACAGCCAAGGACATAGGTTCAATCCCTGGTCAGGGAACTGTGATCCCGCAAGCCATGCAGTGCAGCCAAAAAACAAAAACAAAACCAAAACCACTATTAAAAATGCAACCAGTTGCCTGCAAACAGACACAGGGGGCCATGGCAACGTTCTGAAGGTAGATTGCGGTGACAGTTGCCCAACATTACAAATTGTACAAAATTCATTGAATTGTAATCTTACGATGGGCAGGTTTTGTCATATGTAAATTGTGTTTCAATAAAGCTGTTAAAAACATTAAAATATCATCAGAAATCATTTTAATTGAATACATCAGCGGCGTCTGTTTTCTTTACTACAAATGAAAAAGTATATTTTTATCAGAGTCAGGGTTTTCTTTTTTCAGAATAGGGGCATTAAAATGTTAGAAAAATTGCAAAGGTACCAAAAAACAGTTTAAAAATAGTTTTTGAGAAAGCCAAGTTAAAGCAGAGGGATGGGCACCTGCAGATGTGATTTTGGAGAAGGGAAAAGGTTTTGCAAAGCAGCCAGGCTGCAAGGCTGAGAAGTCTGAGGGGCCGGCACCGGGGTTTCTCGAATTTAAAGGAGCTGCTGCTGCGCTGGGAGCCCCAGACAGGCTGCTTGGGACGTCACGTGTCTACCCGGAGAAACTTGACCTTGGCAGGTCTTATTTTTTAGCATCTTGAAAAAGTGCTAAGTGTCTCAGATTTCATTAAAACATCAAACTATTTTTAAAGAAGCACCGTAGGCTTTGTGCCTCTAGCAAATTCTTCATGCGTGATTCCGGGACTTTAGAAACCCCACCTCAGACGCAACGCCTCTAAACTAGTTCAGGAAGGGGGAGAAGCTGCCTTCTAACAGAGACATGCACAAATGCAATTTTCAGGGGTTCACTTGGAAACTGAGGTCCCCACGTGAACCATATGCTTCGGCCTCCTCTAAAGAAAGAGGAGAACATAGAGATGCAGAAAACAGGGATTTGGTGAAGGTTGGGTGGGTTCTCTGGACTTTTCGGAAGGACTTATGTTACCAACCATTCTTCCTCATAACTAGAGCAAGTGTGGGCAGTCAGCGTATCCGAGTCGGCGTCGGAGTCTGTAGAAAGGAATTTGTCCACACGATGAAACCCACCTGCACCCTGAGTGGGTGCCACTGACCGGGCCCCCGGGACAGAGAGAGCATCAGGGCCTGAGACGAGGCGAGAAGTGACCGGAGCCCCTCTGCCCACTGGTGTCGCCTCAGGCAGATCACTTCATGTATTGATTGTTTCCTCATCCGTAAATGGGAGTATTAACGTATCATCGGGTGAGAAGGAAATAAAGAGCACATTCTGGGAACATTTTGAATATTTTAAAGTTTTATCCAGATACTAGGTGGTGTTACTGTTTCTTTGGTCAGAGCAAAAATTCAGTCTGTCTTAGCCCCCGTCTACTCATAGAATCCTGAAAGCTAGTTCCGTGGGATGGGCTGCGGGCACGTCAAGGCTTTAACCCTCTCAGGCCCCGAGCCTGGTCGCCCCACGGGGCCATATGGATGTTTTCTGTACGTATCGTGGGGGTGGCACCGTGGATTCAACAGAGTGGACAGCGGCCGAATCCCGGTGCTACCCTGCGTCTCCTGCCAATGTAGCGTTGAATCCTACATTCTCGCCAGCCAGCAGAGTTTAACTTTGGGGGGACAAGGAGAACTCACCCACGTCACTCCAGAAGCACCTGTGAGAGCTCAGCTGTGCGGGTCGTACGTGCCCGAGGGCGGCCGGGGTCCTGGGGCCTGTCCACGGCTGCCGTGCTCCCACCGCACTCTGGCCCTTGCTGGTCCTACAGAGCCTCTGAGCCACTTTCCTCCCTTCGTCTGTTTCTGTTGCTCTTGCCCCGAAATACTAACTTGTTGCAAATATAAAAGACTGCCATGAACTCTCACTTACATCTTATGGAAGCGGCACAGTCCAGGGTTAAACCGGTCCTCCTGGGTCCCAAGGCAGGTGTGTCTTTTTATGAATTTCTAGGTCAAGAACTTCTGTCTGTAAAACCGAGTCAGTGGCAGGGTTCCAGGGGGTAGGCTGTGTCAGTAGCTCCCACAACTGAGAACTTCAAATCCCCTGGGGCGCTGGTTCAAACACAGCTTCCTGGGCCCCAGTCCCAGGGTCCTGACTCAGTAGGTCTGGGTGGCCCTGATAATCTGCCTTTTTAACAAGTTCCTATGCGATGCTGATGCAGGTTCAGAGAACCACCGAGCTAGGACCGAGCCTAGCCGGCAGTAACGCGCACACAATACATTTCAGGTGTTGCTAAAAATAGTAAAGATGTGCTTCCTTAAAGGCTCCCCGATTCTGTTCTGTTTGAAACACTTCCCCCCAGGAGTCTTGCCTGACTTGAGAAATCAAACGATCTGGTCTCCCTCAGCTCACTTCTCTCAGACGCTGAGACACGCAGCCCGACACCTGTTTCGAAGCACAGCTACTGATGAATTACTTTGGGCAGCTCTTGCATGTTCTTTCATTGCCAATAAAGTTATTGAAATTGGAATATGCCATCTGTTTGAGAGTCTGTATCAAAAAGGCAGGTGACGTGGCTGCAGGTAAGGACAGAGTCAAGCTGTTTCCACAGCAAACCTCTCCATCTGCCCAAACCGACTTCATTCCCTAGGTTGGGTGTTTGTGAACCAGTGTGTTTTTCCGTAGTAAGAAATAAAAGTCCAATATCTCAGACGCCAATTGGTTACCTGAAGCAACAACCACAACTTCAGAGAAAGAGTCCACCAGGTTTCCCACCAGAAGAGACGGCAAATTTATTGGAGATTGAATACATATTTCTAAGTCTGTGAAGTAAAATGTAGATGTGCCTGTGTGTAGTGCGTACTTGACTTTAGTATTTCTGGAAAACAGTTCCCTAAGAAGGGCTTGGTCTCCGGCCCAGTGCTTTGAGGGTTTGTTCTTCGAAGCGGGCGGTGGTCCCGCCCCAGGGACACTCTCCAGGCACCCAGGGCACAGCCCCGGGAAGGCCAGCGCCCGCCTTCGCTCAGAGGACGCAGAGATGCACAGAGGAGCCGCAAGGAGACGGCAGGTGGGGTCTGAAGATGGGGGAACAGCTGCTGTTGCCATCATGTGAGGAGGGGCCGTCATTTCCCTGAACACCCAACAGTGACACGGGCGTTCTGGGCTGCACCGACCTCAAACGTGTGAAGTACAAGTGCCACCTGCCGTATCAGTAAACAAAGGATGCTTCAGCCATCAAGCCATCACACTACAGCTGCCCCAGTGGTGAGCCCTGCGGGAACTCGGGATAAAAACAGGACGCTCCCCCATCTAGCAGCCGTCAGACTGCAGCCACCTGGACGGTGCACCCTGGGAAGACTCAGGATGAGAAAGCACAGGACACCGGCCCCAGATGGCTGAGGTGCAGATCAAAGGAATGATTTCAGTGAGTCAAGACTCTTGCATCTTCCCATGCAGAGAAAAGCGCTACATTCCTTCACTTGAGATGTCTGGTTTTCTTCACGTCATCCTCTGATGTTCCAACTACCTGGTCTGTGTTGCAGAAACTCCCATATATCCTGGCCCCACCCCCACCCCCATCCCCTGGCCTCTTCGGAGCCGTCCCTCGGAGTGATCTGAGATGCTGTGTCCGGGCTTAAGTCCTCAGTTTCGTCCGCCAGATAAAACATAACTCTCAGCTTCTAGGTTGTGCATTGTTTTTTCTCAGACAACACAGGTGGTGACACACCCTGCTGCCTCCATGTGCACCTGCCTTGAGTCCATTCTGTTTTAGGGGCAACAAGGAAAGAGAGAAGAGCCTCCACTGAGAACCCATGCTGGCGCTTAACCTCCCAGTTGCCAGGAAGTCTTCCCCTGGCTCAGCTCTGCCCTCTGCCCGGCCCTGCTGCCCTCCCAGCAACCCTCTGCCCAGTCCAGGGGCTTCTGCCTGCACACTGCGTTCCCTCCCCCTCTGGGTTCTAGCGAGCTCCATCTCAGGTTACAGCCTGGATGGTCTCTTCATGTCAGACTTTGAAAATGGAAAAGGAAGAAAAACATTTTAGACTTTGTCCCTTCCCATCAACTCAGAGCTGCATGTTACCAGCTAAGAGGAGATCTGTTACCTGAAACTACATGTTTGCAATACAGTCAGTGACATCCTATCAAGGACTGATCTCTGGCTGCAGGACCATCGTTACTAGGACGGTCAAATCCTTGGAGAAGCTCGGAGAGGTTCTAGAACCCCTAGCCCTCTGTGTACCCACTCCCCGCCGAACCTGTCCCCTAGGAACCTCTCCTGGGCTGGCGTTCCTCTCCTTGTCTGTCAGGACACTCCTCTGCCTCTCAGCCTGCTCTCCGCTCTCCAAGAAAACCCAGCAGAATCTCCGGGTTTTACATTGGAAACAAAAGCCAGGACAGGGGCTTCCCGGGTGGCACAGTGGTTGAGAATCCGCCTGCCATGCAGGGGACACGGGTTCAAGCCCTGGTTTGGGAAGATCCCACATGCCACAGAGCAACTAAGTCCGTGTGCCACAACTACTGAGCCTTCGCTCTAGAGCCTGTGAGCCACAGCTACTGAGACCATGAGCCACAACTACTGAGCCCGTGAGCCACAACTACTGAAGCCCGAACGCCACAACTACTGAAGCCTGCACACCTAGAGCCCGTGCTCCGCAAGAAGAGTAGCCCCTGCTCGCCACAACTAGAGAAAGCCCGTGCACAGCAACAAAGACCCAACACAGCCAAAAATAATAAATAAATAAATTTTTTAAAAAAGCCAAGACAGGAGGTGTTTGGTGACAAGGACGTGCAGAGCTGCTCCCACCTCAATGGAAGGAAATGGGAAAAACACATCTCAAAACCTTGGCCAAGGGCTTCCCTGGTGGTGCAGTGGTTGGGAGTCCGCCTGCCGATGCAGGGAACGCGGGTTCGTGCCCCGGTCCGGGAAGACCCCACGTGCCGCGGAGCGGCTGGGCCCGTGAGCCATGGCCACTGGGCCTGCGCGTCCGGAGCCTGTGCTCCTCAACGGGAGAGGCCACAGCAGTGAGAGGCCCGCGTACCACAAAAAAAAAAAAAAAAGAGAAACTGAGGCCCTGACTCCAGAGGAACCAGAAAAAGTTCAGAAATAAATGAAGAGAACTTAAAATACCACCTCTAGTAACCTGGAGAGTTTCGAGCGTACATCCCTCAATGAGTGAAGAGCTGCACAAAAGACACAGAAGATAGGAACACCCTGAGATTTAAAAACGTGACTGCCAAAGTCAGAAATTAGATAGGACTAAACATAAAGTCAAAAAACCCCTCAGAGCACAGTGTAAAAAAGAGTCCAAAGCAGAGAAGTTAAACACACACACACACACACACACACACACGGAAACACAACATTGTAAATCAACTACATTTCAATGAAGATTTTTTAAATAAGTTTTTTTAAAAAAAATAAGGGAAAAGAAAAGAAAAATTAAGGCCCAATCAGTGAGGTCCAGCATCTACCTGTTAAGTATTCCCCACAAAGATCAAAAGGGAGAAAACTAGCAAAGACGTGAAACAAGAAACTTTCCCCGAGTTGAGGGGCACACGGCTTTGGGTTTAAAGGCCCACTGAGCACCCAGCACAACCAACAAGAAAAGACTCATATCTGGACGCTGCCTTGTAAACGTTCTTCAGAAAGAGAATATCCAGCCTTCAAGAGGCCATAACTTGTCACCTGTGAAGGAACAGAATCAAAGCCACTTCCAACCTAACCCCAGCAAGGCCGAATGCCAGGAGTGACGTCTCCCAGTCTCTGCAACGACATTCTTTCAGCCTCAAGTGGACAGCCTGCCAAGTCATCGGTCAGTGGGAAGCTATGGAATTTGTATGTTACAGACGAGGAGGTCACACCAGCAGAGGTTAAGCAGCCTTCCGGAGGCGCCCACTGATGGGAAAGTGGTGGATTTCACCCGCTGAAGCAAGCTGACTTTGGACTGAGCTACAGAACACCATCCTTGCCACACCCATGAAAGAAACAAGAAATGAAAGATAACAACATCCTATTTTTAAAAAAATTTTTGGCTGTGTTGGATCTTCGTTGCGGTGCACGGGCGTCTCATTGCGGTGGCTTCTCTTTTTGCGGAGCACGGGCTCTAGGCGTGCGGGCTTCAGTAGACGTGGCTCACAGGCTCAGTAGCTATGGCTTGCGGGCTCTAGAATGCAGGCTTCAATAGATGTGGCACACGGGCTCAGCAGTTGTGGCTCCCGGGCTCTAGAGCGCAGGCTCAGTAGTTGTGGCGCACGGGCTTAGTTGCTCCGCGGCACATGGGATCTTCCTGGACCAGGGATCGAACCTGTATCGCCTGCATTGGCAGGCGGATTCTTAACCACTGGGCCATCAGGAAAGCCCCAATAGCACCCTTAAAAAGGGTTTATCTAGGGGGAGAGTGTCCTCCTTTTCATCAGTGTTTCCAAAAGTAACATTCTAGCAGCACTAGTTATCCAAAGTGTTACCATTAGGGGAAATTGGGGGAAGGGTACACGGGATCTTGCTGGATTATTTCTTACAACTGCATGTGACTCCACACGTAGAACAAATAGCGGCATCGACTACCATTTATTTACTCCACAGAATTTCTGTTGAGCATCTTCTCCGCTGGGGACACAGCAAACAACACAGACAAGACCCTGCCCTCATGGCGCTGGCTTTCTACTGGGGGTTGCCTTGTCCGAAGCTTCACTGGATCAGGCTGTTTACAATTCAAGTTATAAAATACATGCCGATTATGGAGATGTTGATTACGAAGCCTGGTCCCCCACAAGGTGGGTCTAATCGGGTTTCCCGGGTGATGTGACTAGGCTCGGCGTATTTGTGAAGACCAAGCCTTATCCCACGTGGGAAGTGAGTGAGTCACCGCCACTCTGATGTTTAAAATACCTGTAAAAGGCAAACACTGCTCTGTTCAACCCGTGCTTGGAAGGTCTAACCCCGTCCTCTTCCGTGCTTCTTTGCCCCAGGCCGCTGAGAGCGTCGGAGGAGAAAGCTGCGGACACAGTCGGTTGTCACGGAGATGATGAGGCCGTGATTGATGAATCGCAAATCCCCGCCAGTTGCTCCCGAAGAGGGAGGCTCCTCCCAGCCTTTGCAGCGCCCTCCAGATCCAAGACAGCCGGGAGGCAGATGCAGCCGGCAGACAGGAGGCTGCCGCCCCCGAGGCGCTGAGGCCCCTTCCTCTCCCTGCTGCCCCGGCTCCAGGATTTCCTCCACGATGGCCTGTAACCGCTCGTCCATCGAGACCTACGAATACCTGCTGCCCAGCGGGAGCCACGCGGCGGAGCCCGGGCCCCCCGCGCCGCCGGCGCCCCTCAGGGTGTCCCTGGCGGTCCTCATGATGCTGACGGTCGTGGTGGGGCTGCTCGGCAACGCCGTGGTCTGCATCATCGTGTACCAGAGGCCGGCCATGCGCTCCGCCATCAACCTGCTGCTGGCCACGCTGGCCTTCTCGGACATCATGCTGTCCCTGTGCTGCGCGCCCTTCGCCGCCGCCACCCTCGTCACCGTCCGCTGGCGCTTCGGGGACTCCTTCTGCCGGCTCTCGGCCGCGCTCTACTGGTTCTTCGTCCTGGAGGGCGTGGCTATCCTGCTCATCATCAGCGTGGACCGCTTCCTCATCATCGTCCAGCGCCAGGACAGGCTGAACCCCCGCAGGGCCAAGGTGATCATCGCCGCGTCCTGGGCGCTGTCCTTCTGCGTCTCGGCCCCGTCGCTGGCCGCCTGGCCGCTGGTGGAGGTGCCGGCGCGGGCGCCGCAGTGCGTGCTGGGCTACACCGACCTGCCGGCCGGCCGCGCCTACGTGCTGGCGCTGCTGGGCGCCGCCTTCTTCGCGCCCTTCGCCGTGATGCTCGGCTCCTACCTGGGCATCCTGCACACGGTGCGCAAGAACGCCGTGCGCGTGCACAACCAGTCGGACAGCCTGGACCTGCGGCGGCTGCCCCGCGCCGGCCTGCGGCGGCTGCAGCGGCAGCAGCAGGTCAGCCTGGACCTGAGCTTCAAAACCAAGGCCTTCACCACCATCCTGATCCTCTTCGTGGGCTTCTCGCTGTGCTGGCTGCCGCACTCCGTCTACAGCCTGCTGTCCGTGTTCAGCCGGAGGTTCTACTGCGGCCCCTCCTTCTACGCCACCAGCTCTTGCATCCTGGGGCTCAGCTACCTCAAGTCCGTCTTCAACCCCATCGTCTACTGCTGGCGAATCAAGAAGTTCCGCGAGGCCTGCCTGGAGCTGCTGCCCCAGACCTTCCAGACCCTCCCCAAAGTGCCTGAGCGGATCCGGAGGCGGATCCAGCCGAGCACCGTCTACGCGTGCACCGAAAACCAGTCCGCCGTGTAGGGGGTGGCGGTGAGCCCCCGCCCCCCGCGCGGCTTCCTGGGGCTCCCGCGCCGTCAGCACTTGGGGGCCTCTTAGCGCAAAGGGCCTCATCTGTTGCGGCTGAGCTGCGGCGCCCAGGCCGGTGAATTATTTTTTTTTTTTTTTGATGAATTATTGTTCTTCTCCCTGCGGGTCTGATGGAAACTGGACGGCCGTCACGACAAAAGGGGAAACGGGGGGGGGCGATGAAGGAGTCCCAGCGTTAGGGAGGCGAGGGGAGCAGGGAGGGAGGTTGGCTGCGGGGCAGGAGGAAAGCTCTGTGTAAAGAGCTCTCAAGATCTGCCTCGCAGACAGCCGTGGTGCCGTGTTCTGACGCGAGAAACCCAGGTGGTTCGCCGCTGGGTCATCAGTCCGTGTGCTGGCGCCAGCGTTCTCCAGAGGCGTCTGCGTGTGCGGCGTACGTTGTGGAAACGTGCCAGGTTCTTCACGGGGCTCAGATGTGCGTTTTGCACGAGGCCGACTCGTCCGTTCTATAAACCAAAATCACGCGGGAAGCAGAGGAGCCCCTGGGCTTTTCAGCTGCCCCCGTGTGACACGTGGGAGGCCTTGGTGGCTCGAAGCCCAGAGAATGTTCGGGGGCAGCTCAGCTGAAATGACAAGCCCACCCCAGCGCACATCCTCAACCCTCCTCCCTGGACCGGCCCACTGGACCCTCACCCTGAAGCCTGTCACCTCCCTGCCTGCCGTGACAGCCCCTGCCCCTTCCCTCTCTCTCGCCTCTGGTTCCCGGGACCCCTTTGTCCTCATTCTGTCTGTCCCCGTGAGCAGGAACCACACTCCATCTTTTCAGCAAGTACTTGCAGCGACTTGCTTTCAGCCCCAGAAGCGGTCGGGGGCTCTGTCTACATGTTCCTCTCGACGCGCTGAGGCTGCCGCTTCACCCCGTCCCGGGACCTGCGGTGGGGACGCAACGACCCACTCCCACTGACCTCTGTGTTCCTCTACCTCACTCAGGGCCGCAGGGGTCTGACCGCTGCCGTCGGGGCCACCTCCCCGGGACCGTGGTCCTCCAGCCCAGGCAGGATTGGGGTCCCAGGAGGGCAGCTGCCTAGAGGGGACCTGCTGCTTGTCCCGTACGCCCGGCCTCGACACCCAGGGCCCCCTTTACCTCTGGGAGCTTCTGATGGGGGAGGTGACTTTCCTGAGGTCAGGGCACGTGGTCGAGTCCACGGAGCTCTCCTTACAGCTTCAGATCTGAAGAGACTGGGAAATTTAAGGAGAAATTTAGAAAATACGGTTCTAAGTCTAAGTCTAACTCCATCAGGAACTAGTCACATGACCTTGCTCGTTTCACCCCCACTTCTCTGGGCCTCAGTTTCCCCATCTGCCAAGCGAGGAAGCAGGCCTAGAGGGTCTCCCACATCCCTGCCGAGGTCCCTGCCATGTGCGTGTTTTCCACTTGTAGTCACCAGATCCCCTGCCTTCGTTTATCCATCCACGCAGTGAGCATTTATTAAGTGCCTACGACATGCAAGGCACTGTAGGGGACGGTGAGAGGCACGCCCGTCTGGGCCCAAAGGCACATGTCTGATTTATCTCAGGATAACCGTAACTCAAACACAGACGCTCCCCTTTGTGTTGTTTTTCTTCTCATTTCCTTTCCAAGGTTGTATGAAGAGACCAGCTCCCCATTCCCATGCTTTCCTGCTGTGACAGAAGCAAAAAAGAAAGATAACATAACTCACATTAACCTAAGTCCAGACGAGGGCTTTTCCAGAAAATAATTGGCACTTGTTTTTTTTTTTTTTTTTTGCGGTACGTGGGCCTCTCACTGCTGTGGCCTCTCCCGTTGCGGAGCACAGGCTCCGGACGCGCAGGCTCAGCGGCCATGGCTCACGGGCCCAGCCGCTCCGCGGCATGTGGGATCTTCCCGGACCGGGGCACGAACCCGTGTCCCCTGCATTGGCAGGCGGACTCCCAACCACTGCACCACCAGGGAAGCCCCAATAATTGGCACTTTTTCTCACCAACTTCACCCTCCTTTTACACCCAGGCCCAGACCCCCCCAGACCATTGTATACCTAGAGTGAGAGGGAGAGAGAGAGAAGAGAGAGAGGAGAGGGAGACAGACAAGAGAGGAGAGGGAAACAGACAAGAGAGGAGAGAGGAGAGACGTAGAGAGAGGAGAGAGGAGAGACATAGAGAGGAGAGAGGGGAGACAGACAAGAGAGGAGAGAGGAGAGCCATAGAGATTGGTTGAAGACCGTCAGTGGCATGTGATTGATCGAGGTGGGTCCCCTCACTTCTGTGTCCCGAGTGCCCGCCGCGAGGCAGAGTTGCACAGCCTCAGTGGTGTCCAAGAGCACAGCCAGACCACCACGGGGACGAGGCCTCTGGGCGCCTCCCCTCCGGTGGGCATTTAAGAGAACGTTCTACAGGAGCCTCGTGTAAAGGAGAAATCACAAAACTGAACGAATGAAGGTGCCAAAATTTACATCAATCAGTGTTATTTGATGTGTGTTGGATAGTAATATATATGTTTCAAAGTAATAATTTTGTATATATTTTAAGTAAAGTATTATTGCTCTTTCGGTGTATAAGACTGTGTTTCTTGCCAAAATTAGCGCCAGAGCCACGACTAGTACACCAAGAATCTGGGGCCGGACACCTCCTAAGATACACCCACTTCGGGAAGTCTAGTCCAGAACCTGTAAGCCACTAGCTGAGCTGCAATGACTAAAGGGCATTACTGATGACAACGGGAGATTGGGCAGTGGGAGGGTCACAGCAAGGCGCCCACATTTTTAAAAGCTCCCCACCCTGCTAGATAATTCCAGACAGTTAGCTTCACCTCTGACTTTCACTCTGCCGACTTCCTGATTCTCTTCAGCCTTGCTAGGCCTTCAAGGAGCTTCTTAAAATACTACAGAAATAGCAAGTCCTTTTCTCCTTCCCTGATGCCTGCAGGGCGACCACTGCTTCTCTGTATTATGTTTTCATCTTCTCTCTGGCCCTGGACTTCCCCCAAACCCTGGGTGCTGAGTTGTTCCTGTGGGGTCCTGGGCAGTGACTGTGGTGGTGACGGCCCGTGGGAGAGCCTTGCCTCAGAAAACGAGACTCAGTAAGTCTCAGAAGTGTCATCCTAATTCTCACCACCCAGGAAAATCCACTACTTTGTCATCATGAACCTTGGCCCCCTGCTGTTGGTGTGAAATAAAGGCAAAGGTTCTCTAGGCCATTCTGACAACCAAGATGAAAAGCAAAATCTAGATCAATTCCTACTTGGCTACTCTGAGCCCTGGCGTAGTTTCCCCTGACATGGTTTACAGTACATGCTTTTTGGGGACTAAAACTCTGCCACGTTAAGTTTTTCCGACGTTGCTATGTTCCCCTTGCTCACACAGTCGGCAGCCTTGCCTCCTGCTAGTGATTCCGTGTCCAGCTTCCTGGCCTCCTAAATGAGGAAGACACTCCCAGCCCGAGGCCCCCGAGAGGAACACATGACATAATGCATATGAGGATCTAGTCCCGCGCCTGGGCCGGATATACCGGAGCAGTAATCGCTAGGGTCGTGTTGTCAACCTGCTTACGTCCCAGCTTTGTCCGCCTGGGGCAAGGGTAAAAATGTGTTTCAGAAACTGGCTGTCCTGTCCTTTCCTTGTCTTCATGTGCTTGTAAGATTTTAGCGTCGGCTGACAAGAACACAACAGCTACTGAAGCCAGGAGCATGGACTCGATGGCCTGAAATGACCACTTCATTCCGCTCAGAACGCTCCCAGGGCTGTGAGTCAGCCTCCCTGGGCTGCTAGGGGAAGGGATGGGTGGGTGCGCCCCCCTACTCCCACCCCACTGTTCCCGGTGGTTCTAAGGTCCGCAGACAGCTGGGTGGCGGAACCGGGAATGCAGGGATGCAGGCGGGAGGGAGGCAGTGGGCCAGGGGAAATAGGCAGAGCTGCTGTAACCGACCCCCCAGCCCTAACTTTAAAAAATAACCCCGCCCACTCTCACGGAAGTCCAGCTGTGAGGGGGGCTCCCTACCCACCGGGTTGTTCGGGACTCAGGCTCCACCCATCTCAGGGTGCACTGTCCCTGGGGCATCGTCCTCATCTCTGTGGTCAGTGCAGGCCGCAGCCAGGTCTGTGTCCTGGCTCCTCGGGAGGCGAAAGTGTGCAGGCACATCCACGCTCCCCTGGTCTTTCCTGGTCTTCCCTGGTCCAGAGCCCAGTCACATGATCACGCCAGCTGCAAAGGAGGCTGGGGGATGAGTCACATGATCACGCCGGCTGCAAAGGAGGCTGGGAGACTGAGTCCCTAGTCAGGTGCCCACGTGTCCAGTCAAGGCTCTGTCAGCACAGGAGAGGAGGAGTTGGGGGACTCCCAGCAGTCTCTCCCGAGACTGCACGATTTTGAAAAACGAGCGATCTTAGCACACACAGACATTCTTAAGTCCTAAGCACAAATTTCATAACTGAGCCTCTTCTCAATGTAAAATAAACACAGTCAACCCAAGATGGTGCCTCTCTCTTTACCTCTAGCCCCCAGCGCCTGGGGATGTGCGTCCAGACACAGAAATTGCATATGCGTGGATGACTGGGCTGAGAAGAGAGTCGCCACGTTTAACCTTTTAGGCACAAAAGGTGTTTGAAAATTTGCAGCCACAAAGAGATGACTTTTGCCAACATAAAAAACTTATAATTTAAAACCACAATCAACAGCGATTGAGACCGAGTCTGCCAAGAATTTGATTATGTTAAAGGAAGGAGTATACTTTCAAAGCTTCGCCTATTGGAAGGTGCAGACCGTTTGCTGATGGCAAGGTGGACCTGCGGGGGCGGGGGGCCGGGGCCAGGCCATGGCGACTGAGCAGCTCAAGAAAACAGGGCTGGGGACCCTAGGGGTGGTTACATCTGGATTGCGTAAGAATAAAAGGATGTTGGAACACAATAGCATTTATCTGGGGCGGGCGGGCGAGGGCACTGTGGCAGACAGCCTTGGTTTACCTTCCGCCCTCTGCCCTTTCCTCCTGGAGGAGCCGGGGGCGAGGTGATCTAAGAATAGGAGAGGGAGGGAGGGGCTGCAGCACAGAGGGATTTTCCCTACTTAGTCTGATAGGAACAGAAAGAACTCACCTGTATGAGAAACACACAGGTGTCAGCAGAACGTTACCTTCTGCAACCAGGAATCCGAGGGTGCTGATCCGCCAGCTCAGCCTGGAGGTGTCCCGATAAACGTCTGACCATCCCCAAGGCCGGGGTAATAAGGCCGGTCCCTTGCATGGATCTGCGTGTCCCAGCTCCCCAGCGCTCTCTCCTGCTGCCTCTGGCAGCTGCTGTCCCTTTGCCAACCATCCAGCCGGAAAAAACAGCCAAGCTCATTTCCAGAAGCATTTTTGAAAAGACAGGTTTGCTGTTCCTTATTAAGTGTCCTTTGGGGACTCATTTCTCATTTCTTCCCTCATTGAAATGCTGCTGCCGTCTCCCCTCCTTGCCGTGCTTTGCTGTGGTGTCACGAAGACTTCGGATGTTTTATTAAACCATGAAGGAAGGGTCGCTCACCTCACCATAAAAGACAAACAGGACTGAATAACTTTATAAATGCATACGGAAAAGTGCAAAGCGTAATTTGCTTTCAAAGCGTGAAGGGAGAAACACTGTGGCAAGCAGGAGGCTCTGTCTCCCCAGGGCTCCGATTGTCACGGGATTTGCCCGCCCTCTCAGGAAGCAGGCAGTCCAGGCTGCTAGGAACTGCTTTCCCTGGCGGGGAGCCCTGGGACCACCGAGAGGCATCCGCTCGGACGCTCTCCAAGGTGTGAGGTTCCACCAGGTTTTTGTCCCCAGAGTCTAAATCTCCCTTATACCTTCGTGTGAACCTACAGATCCTCTTCACTCCCCGGCCCCCTGCTCTGTTTTCCTCGAACCTTTCCTTCTCAAATGACGCAATAAGCAGATATGGGTAAGTTCCTAACTAGACATGAGGTGATGCTATACCTTAAGGTTTAGATTTAGATTCTGTAAGAGAATGGAGTACTTTCCATCCTTAGGAATAAATGTTCCCTTGTCTTAGACAAGTTTTAAAAATCATATCTACTGATTATTTTTTATTATAGAGGTAATTTGCTCCTTGTAGAAGTGAAAACTTTGTTTTTACCCAAACGCATAAAGAAAATTAAAGATATTCTAGTTTTTTAAACTTACATATAAAAATGAGTCTTTCTTTTGCAAAATTTAGATCATACTATCCCACAACTTAGCTTAGTGTTCTGGTAGATTCTTTTTTCATGTTTTGAAGTGATCTCTGCTGGCTGGAAGTCACCCGTTATGTGGCTGCACCAGCAGCTAAGTTACTTAAGTACTCCCTGTTTGGTTTTGTTTTTTTCTGTTTTCCACTATTAAAAAAAAAATCCTATAATGAGTATCCCTGACATAAATCTTCCTACCTAGCTGCTGATTATTTTCCTAAAATAAACTTATGAAAGTGGAATTGGTGGCTTCTGATGCCATAATAAAATTGGTTTTTTGGAAAGGTCACGACAATTTATTCTCTAACCAGCTGTGCTTGAGAGTTACCAAAAACTTGGGAAACTCTTAAGGTAGGTTGTGAAGCTCTTCTCAGCAGCCACCAGGGTCATCCGCCAACAGGCTGGGCCAAGGTTGGATTCTGAATTGGGACATGAAGGAGCCCAGGAGAGAAAGCCCACAGCCTGTGACGGAGGAGACATTGATAATTCAAGAGCTTGACAGTGCTGCGAAGGCTTCGGCCAATGAATATATCTTCACTAATTATATAGAGAAAAGCATGAGAAACAACTATATTTTAATGTTTTCCTTTTTTTAAATTGAAGTATAGTTGATTTACAATATCATGTTAGTTTCAGGTGTACAGCACAGCGATTCAGTTATATTCAGACTATATATATATTATACATTCTTCTTCGGATTCCCTTCCCTTATAGGTTATTAGAAAATATTGAGTATCGTTCCCTGTGCTATACAGTAGCTATACAGAGAAACAACTATTAAAGGCATCTTACATCTCTCCAGAAACCAATTGGGGTTGAAAGTCTTATTCACGGCAAGTATAAGCCAACTTGAGTCACTCAGGCTCGAGAAACCCTTTGACCACAACACACGTCTGGCAGGCGGGGCCTGGGAAGGGTTTCCAGACCATCCTCTTTCCTGTTCCTCACCCTGTGCTACTCTGGGCAGCCTTTGCTATCTTGCTGTCAGAAGTACGTTAAACTTGTCACGTTCAATTCTCTGTCCTGGGAAGCAGAGTACAATGTGGCCACCCCAGTGGTTTAATCGAAAATCTGTATTAACCACATCTTTGATTTTCTGTATTCTGATGCTTTGACATCCGGGCCCTGGCTGACCCTGGAGAGGTTGCCACTCCCAGGACTGGCTGGCTCCTGGAGACACTGAACAATTCGCCTGCGAGCGCCCCTCCAAATACAAAGCAGCCCAAGCAGCGCCCACACCCCACCGCCTCCTCTGTGAGAGCTCACACCCGAGCTGCTATCCACCTGCTCCAATGCCCCAGGGCCAGGGCCAGACAGCCAGGGCAGCCCCTGGGCCCAGAGCCCATGGAAATCATTCCACCTCGCCAGCCCCAAGCCTGCCCAGCTGCCTCACCCCTTCCTTCCCTTGGAAACCACAGTGAAGGCTCCTGCCCACGTTCCCCGACCCGCCCTGTGCCTCCTGCCTGGCCCTGGTGCTTCCCCATGTGGCTGGTGTGCCCCCTCCCCTGTGAGGAGGGTCTCCGGGATCCGTTGAGTATAAAAACTATCTTTTCAGTGGCAATTGTCTCCTGATCCGTTGGCCTTACTATACCTCCAATTTTTTATCCATGTACTATATTTCATTTAAAAAAAATTTTTTTTTAATTTTATTTATTTATTTATTTTATTTACCTTACTTTTGGCTGCATTGGATCTCCATTGCTGCAGGCGGGCTTTCTCTAATGGCGAGCGGGGGCTACTCTTCGTTGCAGTGCGCAGGCTTCTCATTGCGGTGGCTTCTCTTGTTGCAGAGCACAGGCTCTAGGCGTGTGGGTTTCAGTAGTTGTGGCGCGCAGACTCAGTAGTTGTGGCTTGCGGGGTTCTAGAGCTCAGGCTCAGTAGTTGTGGCGCATGGGCTTAGTTGCTCTGTGACATGTGGGATCTTCCTAGACCAGGGCTCGAACCCGTGTCCCCTGCATTGGCAGGCGGATTCTTAACCACTGTGCCACCAGAGAAGCCCTCCATGTACTATATTTTAATACAAGGGACTCTCCAAATAAACTGGCCACAACATTCTGTTTCTTTTTTGGGGGGCGGGACTCCTTTCCCATATAAATAAAAACCATGTAAAGACCAAGATGAATGGACCCAATACCAGATGGACACGCTGGCTGAGGCTGCCCCTGGCGGGGGGACTGCTGGTCTCTCTACAGCACAGACACCCGTGTTTCTCTTCCCCCAGAACTGGGATGAAGCCTCGGCCTCCAGCCTCATCTGTCACTGTCCCCTGCCGCCTTCCCGCGCTGCAGAGTCATCAGATCCTCTTTCTCTCCATCCCCACGGGGCCATAAGCCCGCTCACCCCCTCACCCTGAGTGTAGCACTCTCCCTCCAACTCCGTGCATCTGGTCCACCGGCACTGCGTCCTCCGGCATTTGTCCCCCGGGGCTGTCATTACCTCCAGCAGGGCTGAGACCAGATGTGTCTCTCACCAGTTTTTCTGCAGAACGGAGCACGATGTCTGGCACGGAGCATCTTCCACTATATACTTGTGGAATGAATGAATGAATATACGAATAAATGAATGCATGGATTGAAAAAGGAAAACCGCCCCCTTAGCACCTTGCGTACAGCTCTTGGTAAGGTGAGTCTTTTAGCCCCTCAGCTCCTGGCCTGGTGGGTGTGCCCCTGGCACGGAGGCGGGTTGGGAATGACTGAGCTTCTCTGTCAGCTGCTACAAAGCAGCGTATTTTCTAGTATTTGTACAAACACCAGATACCTGGAAATTACACCAGGAAATTACACCAAGCCCAAACAGGAGGGTGGCACAGCCCCTGCACGTTTCCAACACGCGGTTGCATGCAATTACGGTCAGAGGAGCAGAGGGGATGCTTGGTTACGGGGGCTCACATGTGCCACGTGCCGGGACAGCCCGCTGCCCACTTGCAGTTAGGGAACCCTTGCTGCAGGTGACCCGCCACACAGGTCTGAGTGCAGGTGTGGGAACAGCACCAGACTCCTCCCAGCAGCAAAGAAGCCGGACGGGAGGAAACAGGGGCTGGTCTAACTCCCTGCTTCCCTGATTAGCATGTTGGAAGAGGTGAACTGCAGTCCTCACCATCCCAGACACCCCCCCACGCCCATGCACACACACATATGCACGCACACACATCCACATGCTTGCACATACACGCAGGCGCACACACACACACACACATACACATGCACATACACACACACGCACGCACACACTATGTGACCTACCTGAAGGCAGGAACCGAGCCATAATAGCAGGACCGACCACCTAAGCAGGGGCAGGACCAGGGCTCTGGGGACGGGCATATCTCCTTCCCTCCCTGAAAGATGTTAGAGGTTTGTGTAAAGAGAGGTTCAGAACCACAGGGAACTCTGCTCAGTGCTCTGTGGTGACCTGAATGGGAAGGCAATCCAAAAGAGGGGATATATGTATACATAGAGCTGAGAAACTAACACAGCAGTGTAATGCAACTATATGCCAATAAAAATCAATTATAAAGAAAGAAGAGAAGAGAAAAGGGCAGCCGCAGACCAGCTCTGGAGCCAGGGGCTGCACAGAGGGGCCTTCTTGCTGATTGCAGCAACGCAATGAGATTCTTGCAGCTGTTGCCCCGGGCGCTCAGACACGTCCGCGGGGCCGCTGCAGAGGAGTTCCTGTGCGTCCCCGAGACCCGAGGTCCCAGAGAGCAGCATTTGGTATCCCAGGCTGGCCCATCCCGCTGCTTTGTCCTGAGACTAAGGCCTAACACCCAGAGGGCCCTCAGCCACCACCTCCAGGCTATGGGTGACACCACGGCCGAGGGGAGGTGGCCTGCCAGGGCCACAGCAGAGGGTGCCAGAGCCCAGTGAGACCCTAGTGACAGCGTTTTACTTCCCAAGTCACACGTGGCCTGCGGGTTGTGTGTGTTGCTTTCTAATTCCTTCTTACCTCGTGTCTTGTTGCACTAATTTAGGACTCTGGATTGCAGGCTGCATTATAACTATTTGTTTCCCTTCCCCGGCTGCAAAAAGCTGCAGAGAGGGGCTTCCCTGGTGGCGCAGTGGTTGGGAGTCTGCCTGCCGACGCAGGGGACACGGGTTCGTGCCCCGGTCCGGGAAGATCCCACATTCTGCAGAGCGGCCGGGCCCGTGAGCCATGGCCGCTGAGCCTGCGCGTCCGGAGCCTGTGCTCCGCAACGGGAGAGGCCACAACAGTGAGAGGCCCGCGCACCGCAAAAAATAAATAAAATTTTTTTTTTAAAAAGTGCATTGTTTAAAATGTAGTGAAGCAACACCAAAGGATTTGAGGAACGACCAATGCAAGTGCTTTTGCAGGAGCTGGAAGGCACCACCAGGGCAGATGACTAAGTTCTATGGCCCTTGGGCTATTAGGCGCCATGCAAGCAGAAACCATCACGTCACCGAGACGTTTATTTAAAAAACAATTACAGGAGGGACAAAGAATCAAAAGAATTTTAATAAAATCAACAAGTTTACATTTGTACATCTTGTGTATTTGGGATCCAACCAGGGGCAAAGGGTAAAGTTGAAAGGACCAGGTTTCCGTAGGTGGGCGAGGGGGAAGCCCAGGTTACCCTGGCTGTGTGACAGGCAGTGACTCAAGGGTGGTACCCAGGGCCCTTGGACCCCACTGCAAGCACATCCGGGGCTCAGGCCCGGGCCTTCCGGCCCTGCGCGTGGGCTCAAGACTCCATAGCCCACGTGCCACTCCCACATGGATACCTGATAAGCGACAGCAGATAACCAGCTCGTGAAAATGAAGAGTCCTGCCCAGAGAATACTAACGTCAGCTGAGTCCAGTTCATGCTATTTTAACTAGGATGGTGACATCGAACCGACCCAGGGGGACAAGGGCCAAGTGATGGCTCTAATTCCTCTAACCAATGGCACAATCACAAGACAGCAGGTCTTTAGAAAGAACCACGTACTTCTTTAAAAAATATGATTTGAGAAAATGGCCTTGTGGGAGTTAGAGAAAGGCAAGGTTTTTAACAATTCTGCACAGGGTCAGAGAATTCTGCTGCATTAGAGGATTCTAGAGTAGAGATAGAAACTGCTCAACTTCAGTTCCCATCATTCTAAAGGATAACAAACATTTCAAAATATTGATCAATGTTCAGAGCAGAGAGAGACCAGTGCCCCCAAGTGAGAAAGGAACAATCAGAAGGCTTTTCCAGGACTGTACCCATCTCGTGGAGAGAAACAGTGCTTTTAAAGGTGCAGTTTTCCGTGTCCTAGTCACTTGTTCTCTGAGGGATAACCCCAAACTCACGAGTCGTAATGGGAACGTCCCCAGTGACATGGCCGTTCCTTCACAGCCATCCGCAGGGTAAGACTCATGACTGGGCTTTCATTCACACCAGCTTACACAGCACACGGCTGAGCTGCAAGGATTTCTTCATCATTTATTCTTTAGAAATCGAGACACAGTAGGGAAGAGTGCACAGATGCCTTTGTTTTCTGGACCCCCTGGAATCACAACAGGAAAGAGAACAGTGACCGTGATCAGTACAGAAAGCGTCTTCACAGAAGGGAGGATGAGCTCTCCACCCCGTCTGTTAAGGGCTGGGCTGAAGGAGAGGGGCCAGATCCCGGGGTCCCCTCGTCACACGCACGAGCTGATGCACGTTTGCCAGGCGTCACGGCATCTTTCTTCTTAGTCCCCGATAGAGTCGATAATCACCAAGAAGAAATTCAGAAGAGGGCAGTGAAGTAACAACAGTGTCAGCTTCTCCGCGATGCTGGACAGAGACGCGGAATGGACGCGGGGTCTGTGATGCGGGGAGGTGTCTGTCCTGTGTGTCCAGGAAGCCGCAGGGCAGGCGTGTAAAGTGCTAGAGGTAAGGCAGCCCGCCTGGACTTCCTCTGGGGGCGGCGCTCCCTCGGGAGGGGTGACATCCCCATCGCGCAGGGCAGCTGTCACCCACGGCCCGCCCTGGCCAGCGTGGAGGTGACCACCAGCCTCCCCGGAAGACACGCTCAGCTTGTGCTCACAACCTTTCCCTTTTAATTTCCCGAGGAATCAGTGGGGCGGGGGGTGGTGCAAAGAAAAACGTCCCGAATGAACATGACGGAGGTGAATTTCCAAAAGAGAGAAGAATCACCACGAGGATATAACGCCAAATTAAAAGTTCTAATCGAACATGTTAATCACGGAGTTATAAACCGGCGGGCGATGCGCCGTGTGCTCCTGGCCCCACCGTCGGCTCCAGACCCCGCGAGCAGCTCGTTCCGGCGCGTCACAGCTTCTCGGAGCCTTCACTTGCGAGGCAGACAGAAGCGGATGAATCTACCCCAAAGGGAGGGCCTGGGTACCCAGGCAGACCTTTTAGGGGCTGCAAGCCAGATGGGATACCTCCCTGAGGTCAGCTGTCCCTCAGGGCAAAGGCAGAGCCCACAGGGTGGCCGGTGGCCAGGCGGTGAGGATGGAGAGCTCTGCGCCCTGGCCGCTCGCCCGCCAGGACGCGGTCCCCTCCGTGCCACCGGAGCAAACGTTTCCAGTGCAAATACGTGTCTACAGATCGGGGCTCGGGGTGCGGGGTCTGGTTTGTCCGGGTGGCACAGGAAGGCTCATTTCCTTTCAGAGCAGACATCTGTTTTGGGTGGCGATGTCCCTGGACGGGTGAATCTGGCCTGTCTCTATTTCGGGGATTATCCATTTCCATCCGATGCAGGGGGTCGGCCGCATCCCATTTCCCACGACTGAAGCCCCCCGGCACCAGATGGCGGCTGACGCGGCCGCCTACTCTGTGCACCTGGCCGGCTTGGTAAGGCGCCCTCGGCCCAGCCTCTTCAAGTCCGAGCCCCGGGGCTGGGGGAGCTGGGGTTCGTGTGCCTGCTGGCCGCACAGTGGGTATGGACGAGACCACCGTTGGGATACCTAACAAACACGGGCTCGCAAAAGGGGTTTCGGCACATCTGGCAAAGCTTTTTGTCCGAGAGCCGAACTGAGCTTCCTTTCAGCTTCATCTGCAAAAAGAAACAAAGACAGGGACGCCTGTGACATAAGTGACACCGGTCTTCAGAGCTGACACGCATCACCCCGGGGGTTGCTACCATCACTGGTGAGGACAGCGTTAAGATCAATTTCTCGAAACAGAGTATCAGCGGTGAAAATAAACAAAAACACCCTCCGGAACTGGAAAAGTCAAAAAAGCTACAGAACTGCCTTATTTCACAAAAGCAATTGCTGCTTGTCTGGCGGAGGAATTTCTCACCAAGATCTTTCAGACATTCTCTGAGCTCTGATCTATTCAAGCAAGGCCTATTACAGAATCACGGGGCGTTAGAGCTGACAAGACCATGAAAGCTATCTAATTCCCTGCTCCCCTCGTTTGCAGACAAGAAACGTTAAGGCCCAAATAAGAGACTGGGTCAAACCCATGGGGTTGATCCGTGGCATGTTCCCGACTGGCCCCAGGAAACGTCATTTCCTTTCTTTAAATGTTAACTAACAAAACTTTATTATTTCTTGTCTGATTAAACAGGACTTGAGCTCTGCAAGCTAAAAGCCTTTCTGCACAATTTGCGTGAATCAGCCCAGCAAGTCAGCCTAGTGGCAGGACAGAGCGATGGCTTAGTGAATTCACCCTACTCATTAGTTTCTTTAGTCATTCAGCAAACATTCAATGCCTTCAAGATGCCAGGTTGGCTCAGGAATACCGAGATAAGTAAAGGAAGTTCCTGCCCTCAGAGAACCCAAAGCCTAACAGGGAAGGGGACAGCTACAGACGCAGCACGTGAGTCGGCACACGGGGCACCCGTCTGCTTCAAGGGGTGGGAAGGTTTCACAAAGGAAAGACTGAGGCGGGGTTTCAAGTAGGCGTTCACCAGGCGCAGAAGGAAGAGGTGAGCCGTCTCAGGCAGAGGAGACGGTGGGTTCTAAGGCCGTACGTACGAAACGGCAAGTCCATCGGGAGGGTCTGAGCACCCGGGGCCGGGCAGGGACAGGCCAGAGGAGGGAGGCTGAATTTTGCCGGCCTCGGCTTCTCCACTGGGGAGTCAATGAAGGCTTCCCAGCGGGAGGAACACGGCGGATTCCTGCTCTGGAAGGACAGGTTCCTGGCTGCGGGGCGTCTGGGCCTCACCAGAGAGAAGCCTCCTCTGGATAAGCTTGGGGATGTTATGGACTGAATGCCTGTATCTCTCACCAAACGTCGAGGCCCTGACCCCCCGTGGGATGGTGTTTGGAGGTGGGCCCCCAGGACAGCCTCAGGGCCCTTATGGGGGGGAAGAGACCAGCGCTGGCTCCCGGCCCTGTGAGCTCAGCGAGAAGGGGGCCTCACTGGACGCCGAATCTGTCGGCGCCTGGATCTCGGGCTCCCGGCCCCCCGACGGTGAGAACAGGATGCGTGTCGTCTGAGCCCCCGGCCTGTGGAATTTGTTATTATTAGTCACAGCAAGCCCAGGGGACAGAGATGGGGACCCGGGACGTGCAGCTCTGAATTGGCCTGCGGTCCACAGCCGGGATCCTGTGTCCTATGTCACCTCCTGGTGCCCCTGCCCCCCTTCTGTGACGGGGACGCAATTGTGCCCGGAAGTGCTGTGTGGATGCAGTGACACTGTGACGTGCAGCGTGGACCAGGGCCCGGAGCACGGCTCTGCGGACCGTCAGTGTCTAAAAGGGGCGGGAAGCTGCCCCAACCATACACCTGCCGGCCCGGCTCCCGCCTGGGCTCACACACCTGTGTCTGTGTGAAGCAATCACGTGTGTTGAAGTTACAGAGAAGAAACGGACGAGGACTGTTTTTCCACGGGGAAAACCGACCTCAAATCACACGTCTCGCCCGAGAGGGCCGGGCTCTCACCTTGTCGTACTTGTAGATCAAGTTTTCGGACTTGGCCAGGCCCATAGCCACCTGAGTGGTCCTCCGGGCGTGGACGCTGTCCCTCACGGCCCCCGTCAGGAACGGGCAGAGCAGCTGCACCGACCACGTGCCCGGCAGCAGCTGCAGGACCTGGGCCGCGTCGAACTCGGTGGCACGGCGGTTCAGGAGGTCCACGGCGGCCACGGCCAGCTCGGGCGCAGAGGGGCCGGGGCCCAGGTAGATGGCCAGCAGCAGCTGGAAGAGCTGCCGGCGGTAGGGCGGGGCCCGGCCCTCGGAGCGCCACAGGCAGTAGCCCTCCGCTGCCGGGAAGTCGGCCAGCTCGTGGACCAGGATGCGCAGGGCCTCCTCGTGCTGCTCCAGCTTCCCGAGCAGGATGGCGCTCTCCATGGGGAGCCCGGCGCCCCGGATCCTGTCTGTGAGGTGGGACCTGCTGGTTAGAAACGGCAGGGCCCGCACCAGGCAGTGCCAATCCAATGCCACAACTGCATGGGCCACGCGCTTAAGAACGGGCAGAGCAAGCCTGGCTGCCTGGATGCCCCTGAGCTCTGCTACCCGGGCTGCCTGGACGCCCCTGAGCTCTGCCCCCCGGGCTGCCTGGACGGCCCTGAGCTCTGCCACCCGGGCTGCCTGGACG